>NC_089275.1:48845882-49005882 GCF_963678975.1 Dysidea avara | reverse complement strand
CAACTACTCAAAATTGAATGGTGGCTATTATGCTTCTATTTCAGCCTATTACACAGTGTTATAAACGAAGAACAGCACAAGAAGCGTCTCTGTAGGTCGCTACAGAAAATGCAGGTAAGATACCAACACAGCCACAGGGAAGCTGTATTGCACTATTGCAAATCAACACCTTGCATTGTCAGCAAAAAGAACTGGAACAGAAAGAAGACAAAGGTAAGTCCATGATGCGGTTATTGTATATACTGCGGTTGGCGAAAAGGCACATCTTGGGAGAAGCGACGTTGAACAGTGAAGAAATCAAGCTTGTAGCTTTATCCATTGTCGAGTTATGCTTGGCTGGAGGCATCAGTCAGTTAGTTAGTTAGTGAGTCAGCGTAAAATTTTGTGTTAATAGGAAAATTTTTTGGAAAGGCATTGGGGTTGGTCTGAAGATATTTTTGGGCCAATGCTGCCAAGCTGCGATGAAGGGAAATTAAGGATGGTTTTAGGGTGATTGTTTTTAGCCAAAATGCCCAGTATCTTCACAATCCCTAATACCAAGAGTAAATAATAGAGAAGAGAGTATCCAACTGCCATATACCATATCAAAAATGATCCTGTAAAGTCCACTCTGCTTGTTAAAACATTTTCAAAGAAGGTGTTAAATTAGTCTATTAACAAGTGGTATGCACACAGGCTTTGTATTGTGTGTAAGTGTTGAAGGTGATGATTACTGGATATGAACACTTATATGATACCCTAAATTTTACTGAAATATACAGAAAGACTTAACAGGATCATTTTTGATATGGTATATGGCAGTTGGATACTCTCTTCTCTATTATTTACTCTTGCTAATACTGTATACAGTACTACCATACTGTATGATACACTAGTTCTTTAACTGGAATTCTATTACATTATGGTAGATGTGTTAATAATTGCTCATTTGAATTACTGGAAAAGCTCACAATACATTATCCAAACACATCCTTGGCTCTAGATTTTGAACCAAGATGCTTCCTTTGTTGGAATTCCTAATTTTAACTTATTCTTGCTATACATCTATCACCAAATGTGACCGGATTTCATCCAATGTTATGAATTTGGAAGATCATAACTTAGTGTTCAAGAAAGATACAAACCTCCATCCATTAACCTATGCTGGTACTGCATACTACTGACTAAATTTCATGTCAATAACTTTCCAATCTCAAGCTATGAATAATCAAAGTTTGTAAAGTGGATGTGTATGGAAGACTCCTTTTCGCAAATCAGGCCACAAATTTCATGACATATTTACTACAACACACAATAACTGACAAAAGTGACCAGTGTTGGGCAAGTTACTTTCTAAAAGTAACTAGTTACATATTACATATTATTTTCAACTGAACTATTTAGTTACAGTTACATATTACCCATAAAATATAAAGTAACTATAGTAATATTACATATTATATTACTTTGTGTCCACAGCCTTAAGCTGTCATGTGTGAAACTACCACTTTATCACGTGACATGATTGCATTGTTGGACAACGTGCAAATCTTGGTTATAAGTAAGAAGCTGGTGAATAAGCTTCATTCAGTAGGCTTCATTACTTTGTTGTGGCTAGGCGTTACTCAGTGGATTACTAACGAGATTAGTAACTTCGTTACTTGTTGTAATAATATTACATAATATTAGATTCGTTACAGTAACTATATTACTTAGGTAACGCGTTACATTTGTAGGTAAAGTAACTTGAGTTATATTACCTGTTTTTATAGTGTATTTCGTTATATTACTTAGTCACCACAAAAGTAATACTTTTTACGTAACGCGTTACATAAGTAGCGCGTTACTCCCAACACTGAAAGTGACATTCATACAGTTCACTAACACATGTAGTACACTTTACCAGTTATTATTTCCTGAGGCTCTTATAGTAGCTGCCTCTTGTAGGTGTTTACTAATTGCCATGGTGATGACTTGTAAGCATAGCCCCTCCTCCATCACCATACTCTACAACAGGTAACCATGACAACACATTACTATAGCAATTATCACTACACTACACTTCACAGGTCTACCAATAATGTACAGGGCAGACTCACATGCGAGACAGACAGACGTACAGACAAATATATGGGACAGCCATACTCACCATTATAAGGTTAAGGGCAGCAAGATGTACACTATAGCTGAGGTCATCAGCTTCATCTGATACAAAATCATTAACATCACTAATCCATGTCTCCACCTGTGAGGTTATGTGATGTCATATTACATCAAATGATGTCACAATAACACATAGTAGGTTATTATCTTGACAGAGCCTGTGAAAACAGGACATGTGGCTGTCTACTTGTTAAACTTTCATAACTCACAATCTTTTAGTGACATCACTGAATGGCTATGTAATTTTCAACAATTATTAGGTAACTGGCTGTATAATATAAGTTACAGAAGACAAGTATTCTAGTCAAACAAAGCAATTCTTAGTGTGGAAATTTGTAATGAGTATTATGGTGTTAGCGAACTCTTTCTGTGCACAGTTACAAAGTAATAAGGATTATACAAGCCAATGTGTTTGCATCCATTATTTCAAAGGGCTAAATGTACTGTGCATATACACACATATTTTCAGATCATTTATTATGTTTGGTGGACAAAGTGGTACATGTAATAGTTTTAATACAGGCATGAGGGCTTTGCCTGATATGTATGCCTGACCAAGGGCATCAGAGTAGGTGAGACCAGTGAGGCCAGAACCTCACCACTTTTTGGCTGAAATAAAAATATAAAAAAACTTTTAAACTTGATGAAGCCAAAACTAAAAGTACAGTAGTTAGCAAACAATACTTGGCATTCATGTGATGGCAACAATGGACAAAAACAACACTTATCTAACCTCTCTTTCACTTAAAACAGCTTCATATAGACTTCGTTTGCATTAAGCGCCTCTAGAAATAATTACAATTGTACTAGCTTTGGCTTTGTTTCTTTTTGTAGCTGCTTTGGAAGTATTCCTAGAGTCTATCTCTTAGTTAATAAACTCAAATGATAAGGTTTTAACTCGAGGTACTTTTTGGCCAGTCTCCAATTTTATCATTGAACAACTATCAGGTAGCTACGTAGCTAGCTAGCTAACTAACACTTGCATACAGTAGTGACAGTACTACAGCCCAAAGAGTGCCTCCAAATAGCATCTCAAAATGTGTAATTTTAAAATTTTCCTGGGGGCATGCCCCCAGAATGAGTGAGCCATACCACTTTCACTTTTACTTTGATGCCCCTGTGCCCAACTGCCCAGGGCTGCAGGCCTGAGGGCAAAGGGCACACACATCAGACAAAGCATGAATGTCCGTGTAACTGTGTTACAGCTATATAATATGTAACACTTATTAGGCTGATAGTCTGTACAGGGTGATCAATCACCCAAGCCAATACAAATGCAGCCACTGGATGTATTATATATGCATACCTAAAATTTTTGATTATGGGTTAACAGCTAGTACGTTCTGGTTACGTTTGGTTATGATAAACGGACATATCCTAGAGATATCACAGAAATTTCAGTTACGCGAATTTAAAGCTTTAAGCAGTGCTATCGAATCGTTTATAGAAAAATTAAGAACTTCACTAAAGGTCCAGACAGCTTCTAGAGTGGTTACTACATGCAGAGTAGATGCTTTGCAATGGGGGAATGTCTGTATTTGAAAACGAGCGGAAACAATCAATAAATAAGTTATATCACTAGTTTTCACCATTTTTCAACTCGTAGGATGGCGAGGATAACAAAACGCTTTCCATCTGAATGGTTTTAGTGGCAAAATCCAAGTTGTGCATCCTAATCATGTGAGTATTAATCGATCCCCACAATCAGCTTCGGCCTCGACGTCTATATAATTACTGCCCAGTTGTGCCCAATCTACATTTTGTATGTAGCCCGGCTAGCTAGGCTACATACAACATGTAGCCCAGGCGGCTCCTATGATCTGAGGTGTGAAAATGTTACATGGAAAACACAATCATGACATCACATGACATCACACAAAATCACATGACATCATACAGGATCACATGATATCCCAAATGATCACATGACATCACATGATCACCTGTTGTTCAGTTGGTTGCATGTAGCTGACCAGCAGGTGTATGAGGTCATTCATCACCGTGGCAACCAGCTTGTGTAGTTTCTTATGTTCAAAGCAGGCCAGTGTCTCAATAAACTTAAACACAGCAAATAAGACTTGCTCCATCCCACGACACTCTCCTAATATGGATTACATGTGTGTAGTGTGAACACAGTGAATTCTTTAACAACTCTATTAAGACAATACACAATGGGGTAATATAAGTGTTGGTATTGATATTGTGATATTGGTGAAATGTTGATTTTTAAAGCAGATACACTGTATTTAACTCAATTAGTTCAAGTATCAATTTTTAAAAAGAGAACGCCAGAAAAATAAACTTGTGCAAAAGTGGTATTAAGGTCATGTGCACAGGAAGTGAAAAAACCTTTATATTCACTGACAGATGTAACTCACTACTACAAATATCGGGCTCAGTAATTGTGTAGTCAATTATCAGTTATCAGAATATTGACAAATTTCCATATTGGTACACCTCAGTGTAGAATAAAGACTTGGTGTTCCAAAGACAACATACGGGTTATGTGAAAAATAAACACACTTATCTGAATGAACACTGGTTTGTATTTTATATTATTGTTATCATCAGGAGTGCATCAAATCCTACAGGGATGGACAAGGGATGGACAAGGGATGGACAAGGACAAGGGAGCATGTAACTTTGTAAAGAACAAAATTCAAACATGGCTGACGTATACTATAATAAATAACTTTTAAAATTTCCTAATTAGGATATTATGTGAAGGAGCATGCTCAAATACATCACATCTCCGCTGCAACGAAGCAAAGTTATGGAAACAAAGTTCAATGGCATGACGGAGGAATAGTAGCACAGGCTTGGCAGGACAGTCTTTCTACAGTCGATAATCACGCAAAATTACTCCACTTGACTATTCCAAGCTTTACTTTTGACTTGACGATCTTCCTATCAAAGCAGCTTTACTACCTTCACACTAGATGATGGAGCAGCAGCCCATTCAGTGTATCCCTGTTGCGTGTAAGAATGATGTAACCAATTATGTACAAAGTAACACTGGACGCCATGTTTGAATTTCGCCTGTAGTATTTATTGGTAGTGTGCGGAGTTACATGCTCCCTTGTCAATAGGATTCGATGTGTTCCTGTTATCATACAGTATGATAGTACTGTATATTAGCAAGAGTGTATAATAGTAACCAAGAGTATCGAATGGGTGATTCAGCCACTAAACCAAGTGAAACATGATAGTGTTAAAGGGAATTGGCTAATATTAAAGTTCTGGCACTGCCAAGCAGATCTCTGAAGGTGTGGCAACACGCTTGTTTGTGCAACCATTGTTTTAGCGAGCTGGAGTTATCTTGGGTCCTTACTACACTTTCCTTGTACAATAACTGTTGATTACTTTGTTGAATAAGATGGAAAAACTGGTGTACAAAGACCCGTTGCCATGTACGCATTTCAAATTATCATTTCGCATAAACGAACAATTACTGAAATATCCATGTTACTTTATGCAATCATTAATCACGAGCTAATACACTGTTCGACACTCTTGGTTTCTATTATATAATCTTGATATTAGGATCACGAAGGTTTGGGCTTTTCTGGCCAAAACTATCACCCTAAAACCAGCCTCACAATACACCTTGGCAGTATTGGTTAGGCATAACCAAGCCCAAAAGTGCCTTCAGTATGATCTGAAACACTTCCAAAAAGTTGCTACAAGTTTTAATTTAGTGAAACTTTCTACTGACTGATACCTTCAGACAAGTGTAACTCAATAATGGCTAAGGACAGGCTTGATTTTTTTCACTATTTGACATCGCTTTGGCCCAATAGATACCTTTTAGCTACCGCAGTATGTCATCATTTACTCCTTTGTATCCCATTTCTGTTTGCTCATGTGTCGATTTGCAGTAGCTCAATGACTTACTGTGTTTGTATACAATCCAATTGACTCAGATGTTTTACTATCACACAATACTTCGACTCCATCTTAAAGATTCAAACTGTGTTCACGTGTATCTACCGGAGTTGCGAAAGGGACTTCCCTTAAATACATCACGCGATCTCTATCAATTGCATGCTTTGTCAGTATGTAACTAGAGATGGGCAATAGCAAAATTTTCACAAGACAATTGATAGTAATGAATACAAGTATTTCAAAAAAAATTAGAATTTTTAGGGACCATAGCACATCGATAAAAAGTACTGAAACAAGCTGGAGTAGTGCATGATATTAAATCGCAGTAAAACAATACAAAGCGTTATATCCCTACTGTGTTCCAAGGTACCATAATGGAAATGCACAGTAGGGATATAACACTTCTTATTGTTTTACTGTGATTTAATATCATGCACTACTCCAGCTTGTTTCAGTACTTTTTATAGATGTGCTATGGTCCCTACTCTAGTTGAAAATTCCAAATTTTTTGAAATACTTGTTTGTTAACTTTTTGTAAATAATATCATGATGATTAGTGAACCCATGCATACTGCATTTGAAATGGCATCACATGCCCCAGCTACGTATATCGTCTGAAAAGTGAAGTTTCCATTACGCTTTGTTGTCAGCTATGTTCAACCCGTTACACAGCAGTATTCAAAAAGCACCTCTGCAACCCAAAAGAAAGGGTTGTGTTGGTGACGCGCACCCCACTTATATAAATTATCGTCTGAAAGGAAAGCATCCATTACGCATTACGATTCGTTGTTGGCTATGTTCAACCTGTTACACAGCAGTATGAATCAAAAACTGTTCAAAAAGCACCTCTGCAATCAAAGTAACCACTATGAAAAATACGGATGATTTCCATTACAAAGGGAAGCCATCACGTGCTACCACCAAATCGTAGGCCTGAGCCTATTATGCTTTTGAAATTGCCTATTATGCTTTTGAGCATTGCTCCAGAATTTCCCCTATTATGCTCCAATTATGCCCAGTTGTGTTCCATTATGCTCCAAATATGCTCATATAAAATTTTGTCTTGACTGCTCTATTAGAGTACCAAATGCATCTGTGAACGTTCTATTAGAATATTCATTATGTGGTGACTGTTCTATTAGAGTATATTGATCTTTAACTAAACTTTTCTTCACAACGTATCTGTAAATCTGATTTTTACCATGTTTGCACACTATCCCATTCTGCATCATGCAAAATAGGCAGATTTTCAGCTTCTCTGATAACCAATGCACAAAAATTTTGCCCATTATGCTGGCATTATGCTGATGCTTTTGGTTGCCTATTATGCCCCAAATTATGCTGGCATAATCGGCGCAGGCCTACCAAATCGACACCAGCAAAAATGAACAAAGGAGGACACTGGTAAGTCCATGAAGAATGCATTGTGCGTACTGCGGTATGCCAAAAGGCACCTGTCGGGCCGAAGCGACGTCAAACAGTGAAAAAGTCAAGCCTGTAGGCATAGCCGTTATCAAGTTATGCTTGTCTGAAGGCATCAGTCAGTTACTTAACTTAGTCAGTAGAAAATTCCGTTAAATAAATTATTTTTAAAATTCCATAGCAACTTGTTGAAAGCGTTTCGGGTCGATCTGAAAGCTTTTTTGGGCTTAGTTTTACCTAACCAATACTGCCTCATTGTTGTCAGGGAAAATTTGAGACTGTTTTTTGGGTGATTTTATTACATGGGCCACGCCTACTCCTTTGTGGTCCCTACTATACAGTACTATCATAGTGTATGATATCACGATAACGATATGTATCACAATAGTATCTAAATGACAGATCAGTAGTTAGCTGATAGTACATTAGAGAAGTTTGTGAACAAATTTACTAATTTAGACATTGTTTACACCTAATCATTGCAAGACAAGAATATGGTTCATGAATAGAACTGCACTGTACTTTAGGCCACTCCAAGTCATATCTTATAGTATGTTCACGTTGAGCTGAATCCTGAAAAACAGCTAAAAATTAGAAATGGATTTTTCTCAACAGAGTTAACATTTCAGCTAACTAGATGATTATTAGTAACAGCAAAGTTGTCAACAACAGACATGTACAGTTTGGCTCCATTACAAGTTCAGGAAAGGGCCGTAATGGACACTGTACTTATATGGCTTCCCCATAGGAAATGTATTGTGAAAATTTTGATTGGCTGTAAATATAATGTCAAACATTTGAACAAAAAGATTTTGAAATATTTTTAGTGGGTCAAGCAGTACTACAAATGAGCCAAATTTCAAGATCGTGTGTAATTGCACCCATGAGTTATTAAATGTTTTTGAGGATTCAGCTCAACGTGAACATACTATAGTTTCTGGTCACTTCCTAGCCAACAAATGGATGTGGGTGAGCGGATGATCAGGAGTTCAGGACTATAGATACATCAGTATTGTATACTGTGATGCCAAACTGTATTGATTTACTCAATTTAGCAAAATTTATGTTGATTATATTTTCAGTCAAGCCGTTAACCAACAGCACCAAGTAGTTATGCTTCTGGCTACAAAAATGCTCTATAGCTAAAAAATTTGTTGATGGATCATGGCTAGCTACGTACACTGCTTTAAAAAACTGATGTTAATTTATTATTATTACTGAGCAGCTAGCACTGCTGATGTGCTCAGGGAAAAATCATACATGTACATTACTACAATAATTAGAAACATTAACTGAGAATGAGTCAAAGTCATTTAAATCAATTAGGATGTATAGCTAAGTACTCACTGAAATGTCTTGCTCATCATAGCTATAGCTACTCATGTTTTCCAAGTGAAATGTCTCAATAGCTATATCAGGAAAGTATTAGCTACTATAATTAATTAGCTAAGTTGTTCAAATGATCCAAAATGAAATTAAACTACACATCAAAAACTCTTCATTCAAATGTGAAGTCTTAGCCCACTATACGTTTCCAGCCTTCTATTCAGTAAACATAACTGTCAAAGTTTTGGGTTATTGAGTAGTGTTCTTCAGTGATCATGACGTGGGAAAGTTAATGTTTTAAGTAAGGGTTTCTACTTGCCAATTCAATCTTGGACCATACAAATTTAGTCATGGAAAAGTTGAAGGTTGAGCTCACCAAACATTACCGACTTTCTATACCAGATAAGGAAGTCAAAGTTTAGAAGTCAGAGTTACTAAACTGATCATTAGAGGACCATTACTGTTAGGAACGTTAAAGCTATGGCCTATCTGATGTTATTAGGCTAGTGGTTAATGCTACTGAAATTACTTTTGCTACTGGTAACAGAAGCATTAATAATAAAAGCTATGTAATCAAGGACAAACCTAGTCAGAAACATTTTATTAGTGTGGCCTAAATACCTAACTGTTTTCTAATATTCAGGATAGTACGACTGCTCTATTAGAATCTCTGACTGCTCTATTAGAGTATCTCGATCTTTTGAAGTAAAAAATCAGTGTCTTGCTAGGTCACGTGCACTTAATCACCTGTAGTATTAATAACAGTCCTCATAAATTGGGGTTCCAGGTTTGCCATGTGGTTGGGTGACCAGAAACTAAAGTTTGACTTGGTGTGGCCTTAGTAGTCATTTAGAAGTGTTACATCCGACCATAAAGGAGTAGGCGTGGCCCACGAAATAACATAACCCAAAAACCAGCCTCAATTTTCCCTGACAATGATGAGGCAGTATTGTTTAGGTAGAACTAAGCCCAAATAAGTTTTCAGATAGTCCCAAATGCTTTCAACAAGTTGCTACGGAATTTTAAAAATTAATCACTTAACGGAATTTTCTACTGACTGACTGATGCCTTCAGACAAGCGCAACTTGATATGATAACAGCTAAGGCTACGGGCTTGATTTTTTTCACTGTTCAATGTCGCTTCAGCCTGAGAGGTGCCTTTTGGCATATACCACAGTACGTACAATGCATTCTTCATGGACTTACCAGTCTCCTCCTTTGTGTCCCATTCATCTTTGCTGACAGCAAAAAGTGTCGATCTGGTGGTAGCATGTAACAGAAATCGTCCGTATTTTTCAAAGTGGCTATTTCGATTGCAGAGGTGCTTTTTGAACAGTTCTAGATCCGAAATGCTGTGTAACGGGTTGAACATAGCTGACAACAAAGCTTAATGGATATTTTACTTTTCAGACGATAACTGATATAGCTGGGGCACGCAGCCCCATTTCAGATGCGGTATGCGAGGGTTCACCAGTCACAAAAAAGGGAACAAACAAGTACACAGAAAAATTTGGAATTTTCAACTAGAGTAGGGACTATAGCACATCGATAAAAAGTACTGAAACAAGCTGGAGTAGTGCATGATATTAAATTACAGTAAAACAATAAGAAGTGTTATACCCCTACTGTGTTCAAGATACCATAATGGAAATGCACAGTAGGTATGTAGCATTTCTTATTGTTTTACTGTGGTTTAATATCAGGCACTACTCCAACTCGTTTCAGTACTTTATATCGATGTGCTATGGTCCTTACTCTAGTTGAAAATTCCAAATTTTTCTGTGTACTTGTATTACAACTAATAAATGTTTTACCACTAACTATTGTGTTCACCAGTTTCTTTACTGTCACATGTTTATTACCATCTTTACTGATTGATTGTGGGTTTTGGTTAATTGGCTAATTTGTAACCAATACCGATATTCGAAAAATTAGCCAATATTGGTTGGTACCTACTGATCAATAATTATCGGTACAACACTAATACCCATGACTGAATTAGGGATTAAATGTCCACTAGTATATCGGTGACCCCTACTTTTTTCTATAATCCCTAACCGAACTTAAATTCCTAATATATACTTGTACAATAATAATGATATACATGTACCACATACATCTGATAATCACGTTCAACACAGACAGACACACAAACAGACTGACCATCAGAGTCCACCATTTGAGCTGACCCCATCAAACTGTTCACCTCACAACAGACATATCTAATGTTGCTAAGGAGACCAACAACACAACACTACTGTTGCCATGGATACTCATTAGTGCTACTAATCACAATATTCCAGATGGGTTGTAGCACAGTTGCTAGGTGACCAGCCATCATTTTGGGGAATTCCCTCAGTAAAGTGGTCAATGAACTAATAACCTCCTTGTGGATCACATGAGCCGTGTCATCATCATGTTGCCCTGAGGGTGTGCTCAACAACATAGCAAAAGTCTCCACATACTGGGGGATTACTGGGTTGAGTAGTTCTTTAGGGGCAGCCTGTAGTATGGGAACAGGGAATGGAGTATAGGAATGAATATAACAGCACGTGGTTGTATGAAATTGAAAATCAAATAATTGTTCAATTAGAATATTTTGAAAACACACTTACTGGGAACACATCACTCATAGTATAGATCAGTTCAGCACAACTTGTAAAGATGGTGATAGCCCTGCTCCTTGTACGACTACTATACACCTGTTGGTAAACCATCATCATGTGATCATCATGTGATTAACAATGTTATGTATACTGTCATAAAATGAAATTACGTGTATGTGCTAAATTAAAATCTTGTCAATATAATAGCAACATGACTATTTTTCTTTATCAATACGGGAGTACTGTTTAAGTAGTAGAGTGGCTAAGTAATAAATTTTGATGAAATTGTTCACATTGTGATAACAGCACCAAATTTTCTGTGGACGTTGAGTAAGATATACTAAATCATTTGAGATATGGTGCCACATGCCACGTCAAAATCATTACATTAGGAACTTTTAAATAAGAATATTTCTAGCTGATCAGGAAACCATACAAGTACATTAAGAATCTTGTTTGATAGCATGAACATTTTAAAAATATACAGGTGTAAATCTAAACACTTCTAATGGAGACAACACTTTAGTGGAAAAAGTACAGGCACAATGCAATATGAATAATATATTGCACATCTATGACTTTGCATACCTTAAGATTTTCCGTATTCTTTTAAAAAATCATCAAAACTTGAATTTTTGTCTGCCAGCCTACCTGCCTGACCACAGTCGCAAGGCTGGAGGCCAAACAAAGCAGCACAAAGCCACCATTTTATTAAACTCATCAGTGGTGTGTGCCTTACCAGTGCGTACATTGTCTTTCCTTTATCTTCAATCAGGCTGGTCCGTTGTCTTCTTTGTCCAATGAAACCATACCAAGGCATTAATTTTCTGTATCAACACTTTCCTTGAGCAGCATATTCAGATGCCACAAAATTATTTAAGGCACTTACCAAGTACTAACTGTAACATCACAATACATTTGAGATTACGCTCTTGGTTGACTAATAACAATTGGGTACGGAGACCTAGCAATCTATTTACTCGATCATGATGACCCCACCCCTCATTGTTGGTCTAGCTGTATTTTATAATGCTAGCATAGAAATAGCAACACATACACACACACACACACTCACTACACACACACACACACACACACACACACACACACACATACACACACACACACACACACATACTTAACTATGCACAAACCCTGCAGCAGGGTGTGCGCATGGTTATAAACAAAACATATAGGAATTTTAAACTAGAGTGGGCAGTAGGGACAATGTAATATCCAAATAAAAAGTCTGGATTAGAGTATTGTGTAATGTTCCCGCATTTCAATCTTCACAACACAGTAAGGATATGCTTCTTTTGTTGAAATTCCTAATTTTTACTTATACTTGCTATACATCCATCACCACATGAACTACACACAATAACTGACACAAGTGACATTCATACAGTTCACTAACACATGTAGTACACTTTACCAGTTATTATTTCCTGAGGCTCTTATAGTAGCTGTCTCTTGTAGATATATACTAATCGCCATGGTGATGGCTTGTAGGCATAGTGATGTCAGCCTTTCCTCCACCATACTCTACAACAGGTAACCATGACAACACAATGCTATAGCAATTACTACTACACTACATTTCACGGGTCTACCAAGAAGGAACACACACGTACAGGACAGACTCATACACGGGACAGACACACATACAGACAAATATATGGGACAGCCATACTCACCATTATAAGGTTAAGAACAGCAAGACATACACTATAGCTGAGGTCATCAGCTTCATCTGATACAAAATCATTGCCATCACTAATCTATGTCTCCACCTGTGAGGTCATGTGATGTCATATTACATCATAATAACATAGAACAGGATATTGTCAATTCACAATATGTGACAGCCTGTGAAAACAGGACATGTGGCTGTGTAACTTTCATAACTCACAACCTTTTGTGCCATCATTTAATGGCTATGTAATTTTCAACAATTATTAGGTAACTGGCTTTGTAATAAGTTACAGAAGTATTCTAGTCTAATACTGATATATGATCTGTTTTGTAATGAGGTATTAGTTTGTTCCCACATGACCTGTTTTTGTATACCCAGTCACACATATCCTACACCCAGAACAAGATGCAGATAGTAAAGATGATAATGTACACCGGTGGCCTAGCAGTAAAGATTTTCTCCAAACGAAGCAATGATTTTGTCAGGAATTTCATGGTGAGTATCATAAATTGTAAGGGTTTATATGTAGTTGTATCTATTATATTTGACATTGACTGTTAAAGGGTTAAATGTACTATGTGTATACACAAGTGTTCTTTGATTAGAGATTATAGAAAAACAGTAGGGAAACAATTTGCAAGGGAGGTCACCTACACCTGCAGATATACTAGTGGACTAGTTATCTGAAGGTGTAGGTATCCCAACTTTTTTTTTTCATGAATCCTTAAGGTTACGGTATAGTCACGGGCAATCATTCAAAATTTTGGATGCCTATCGATTCTTTTTTAGAAGCCTATAAAACCAGTCTAGCAGCGTGAAAAGTTTTAAATGAAGGTGAAGCCCTTCATATTTAATGTTTTTATGTAGCTACAGTGTAGTTTGAGGCAGGTGGAACACTACAATTTGTTGTAGTAACACAAGTAAGCTAGCCCTTACACTGCTCAGCTCCAGCTGTCACTACCATGATTTTCTGCCGCCAAATACAGCAAAAGCTGTAGGCTCTATTGGCTTTTCTGGGGCATAGTGATACTGTATATTACATTTATTAGGTCCTGTGGAAGCGTTTTTGGTGTGTGACTCAGATACAAGCCTTCAAAGCGCTTGTTTCACTCGAAAAAAACTACTAAAAGTTCAATAAAATGTCTATACAACCAGTAACTTAAAAAATCGCTTCCACAGGACCTAGATATTTAAATTGTTTAGCCACTTGTGTTGAAATTATAAGGATTCAGTAATCTGTTAGTCTGGTTTTTGGCGGCGCGTTTTTATAAAACATCGCTCTATTGTAGACCACACACCCAAGAACAGTCGTTGTTCTGTAGTAAAAACAAACAAGCACAATTAGTTGTATTGCTAACACAACACAGTTGTTGAAATTATTTATCCCTGCTTGGGTTAAAGCAGGTTTCGTAGTTTGTTCCGCCCACACATTTTAAACTTGGAATATAAATTCCTAATCTTTCCCTACACTTGTTTGTTCACTTATTTTGTATATAACTGAACCCACTCATACTGTATCAAAAGAAAGGATGGCACTGAAGTTAATGTTTTCGTCTGATCACGCACCCCAACTATCAATTATTGACTCAAAAGTGAAGTGGCCATTACACTCCACTTTCAGCCATGTCCAGACTGTTACACAATGTTACAAACAAAGACGCTTCTGCCAGTCTGGACAATTCCCATTAAAAATGGGAAGCCATGCATCCTGCTACCACCTTGGACAGTCAACAAAAAGAAACAAAGAAGGACAAAGGTAAGTCCATGATATGTGCATTTTATGTACTGCAGTATGCCAAAGGCACATCTAGGACAGTGAAAAAATCAAGCCTTTACCCTTAGCTGTTATTGAGCTACAGGCTTGTCTGAAGGCATCAGGCAGGCTGGCAGGCAGTTACTGTATAGCACGAAATTTTTGTACCATAAAATTTTTGTTAAATTGATATTGTAGTACATAAATATTTCATAGGAAACAATTTCATACACAGCTGCCATCACTACGCATGAGTTTCATTGATTCAGCACTACGAACTACCATGCCAACAGGATTCAGCTCTAACAATGGCTAGTTTACCTGGAGAATTAATTTAGTTCTTGTGTGAGAGGACACCACGTATATCAGGGCAGAAGATGGTTACTGCTATGAGATGAAATGCTGGCTTTCCAACATGAGACAGGTAATGCGTATGATCCATTTGCAGTTAAGGCAGTAACAACTAGAATTATCATAGGGCACATTACGAGAAAGATTAGCCGCTCTGCATGCTCTTTATTTTTGAGACATGGAGTAGTAACAACTATACAGTAGTCAGTCAGTAGAAAATTTCATTAAAAAATATGTCTTTTTAATTTTGTGGCTACCTATTGGAAGCATTTAGGGTCATACTGAAGGTACTTTTGGGCTTGGTTATACCAAACCAATATGCTAAGGCATCATCATGATGGTATTGTAGAGATGGGTTTTGGGTGATCTTTTTGGCTAGAAAAACTCAAATCTCCATGATCCCCAATATACAGTACTTCCACATTGTATGATAAACATTTAATAGTTTCAGATCAGAGGAGCCTCAGGTGCTACTTGAAAATATTACCTTAATTGCATAGTTTAATCACGTGAACCTCAATAGTCTAGTGATTGTAGGTAATCGCTGATGATTGCTAGATATTTTGGTTGAGTTTCGTGTGAGGATTAAAATGATGTATTTTGCTTTGTAAAAGTGCTTAGTTTTCTAGGCAAAACTGATGGAACAATATTTCACGCATAACAATACTAGCACTAGCAAGGTATTTATATTTTAAACCAAGCAATGATGCCACACTTTGTTACATTGTCCACTCAGAACCTGATCAGTTTTGCATAATTCATTTTAACGGCGCTTAAACCACTTCCATCTTCCTCTGGTTTCAGATCATTTCTTATGTTTGGTGGACAAAGTGACACATGGACAGAAATCATGACATCACACAGGATCACATTACTTCACACTGATCACAAGACATCACATGATCACCTGTTGTTCAGTTGGTTGCGTGCATGTACCTGGCCAGCAGGTGTACGAAGTCATTCATCACCGTGGCAACCGGTTTGTGTAGTTTCTTATATTCAGAGCAGGTCAGTGTCTCAAAAAACTCAAACACAGTAAATAAGACTTGCTCCATCCCAAGACACTCTCCTAACAGGGATTGCATGTGTGAAGTGTGAACACAAGATTGTTATTTAAAATATGTATATTGCATACAATCCACTGAGGTTAAATATATCAGTATTGATATTGTGATAATGGTAATATTGGATAATGCTACTTTTTAAAGCAGACATTTAACTCAGTTGTCCAGTGTTACTTCTGGTGGACTGTGCAGTTCAGTAGGTAAAACAAGAATTGTAAAACAAATTCAAAGCATATCATGGTGGTTAAGGGTTCAAGTATCAAGTTGGGACTATTTTCCTGTGAACACAACCTTAACACCACTTTTACTCAAGTCTATTTTTCCTGTTTACTCAAGCTTTTAGCCATATTTTACATTTTTGTAGTGTCCATACTAAAAACCTTTTATGTTCAGATGTAACTCATTACTACAAATATCAGAATCAGTAATTCTGTAGTCAATTTATCAGTTATCAGAATATTGACAATTCCCATATTGGTACACCTCTACACTGGGGACCAGGTGGTGTAGAACAAAGACTCCATGTTCCTGGTGTATGGGCTATTAGACTTGTTATGTGATAAATGAATACAGTTATCTAAATATTATACTTCGTAAGAACACTGATTTGTATTTCATAATAATTAATAGTACCACACACTTCTGACAACTACAACACACACACACACACACACACACACACACACACACACACACACACACACACAGACTGACCATCAGAGTCTACCATTTGAGCTGACCCCATCAAACTGTTCACCTCACAGTGGACATATCTAATGTTGCTAAGGAGACCAACAACACAGCACTACTGTTGCCATGGATACTTGTTAGTACTACTAATCACAACATTCCAGATGGGTTGCAGTACAGTTGCTAGGTGACCAGCCATCATTTTGGGGAATTCTCTTAGTAGAGTAGACAATGAACTAATGACTTCCTTGTGGATCACATGAGCCATGTCATCGTCATGCTGCCCTGAGGGTGTGCTCATCAACGCAGCAAAAGTCTCCACATACTGGGGGATTTACTGGGTTGAGTAGTTCTTTGGGGGCAGCCTGTAGTATGGGAACAGGGAATGGGGTATAGGAATGAACATAACAGCACACATGTACAGTGGCTTTAGGGCTATCTGAAA
This sequence comes from Dysidea avara, assembly GCF_963678975.1. Classification (NCBI taxonomy): domain Eukaryota; kingdom Metazoa; phylum Porifera; class Demospongiae; order Dictyoceratida; family Dysideidae; genus Dysidea; species Dysidea avara. Next base: position 48,988,502 of record NC_089275.1, on the reverse strand, counting down.
TCGAAATTCAAATGACCATTCAATTAGAGTATTTTAAAACAAGTTGATGTTGTGCTACTTTCAAAAACCGGTGCTAGATATATAACTGGAAATATATTGTAATAATGCAATTATGCAGTTTTGTAATTTCAGATTTCGTAATTGGTGAATTATTTTGTAATTCTCTAATTACATTACTATGCATTGCAAAGGAAGCGAATTTCGAACAAACCACTTTCAACAACTTATTACACAGAGAAGTATCTCCTCAACCATTTTATACATATAGTGTTTTATCCCACAAATTTTCTCTACAAAACCTCAAGGCTACACTTCATTTTCGTATGCATACATATAGGGACACGCTCCATTTCAATTCGAAGAGATACACATTTCCTAGTAGCCTAAGAGACCTGCTATGGTGTTTTATGGTAGTTAAATACATGAAGAGCCAGTAGTTAAATACATGAAGAGCCAGTAGTTAAATACATGAAGAGCACAATGGGAAGGTAGTTTATGAAGTTTGTAGAGAATCTCCACACTTGTATTTCAAACCGGCAAAAAGAAACTGCCTCAGTGCAAACCTTGCCTATGCTCAAGTATAACACGGGCTTCATCTAGCGTACAATTTTCATAGGCTGACTGCTTTTACCACTAAAAGGATTTGCTCATGTGGGTGTGTACAAACAAACATAGATAGGTAGATAGATATATATACATAGGTAGACAGGTACACACATTTTTACAAAAACAATTTCAGTAAACCAGGCACGTACCCACAGCCCGCCTTTGGCTGGCTGTGGGCATGCGCCTGGTTTAAAAACACCTGTATGCATTATCGTACAGTACAACAGTAACCGTAGCATACATTAGGGATCATTGAGGATAGGGCTATCTTGCACTTTCCTTCACGACAGCTTGACAGTAATGGTTAGGCATGACCAAGCCTAAAAATGTCTTCAGACCAACTAAAAAACTAGTTTCTATAAATTTTATTTAAAAAATTCAACTGAATTTTCTACTAACTGATGGCCTGCCTGACTAACTGACTCCTCCAGTCAAACATACTCCACAAAGGATAAGGAAACAAACTTGATTTCTTCACTATTCGATGTTGCTTGCCCTGAGACATCCATTTTTTCAACCTCAGCCCGTACAATACACACACCACGGACTTACCTTTGTCCTCCTTTGTGTTCCAGGTCTTTTGGAAGGTATCGATTTATGATAGTGTGATATGGCTTCCTGTCTGTATCGACTAGCTATCATGCTAAATGCCCATATTTTCCATTGTAGAGACACTTCTCATAGTGTTCTTCATTTGTAATGTTGTGTAACAGGTGGAACACTGCCAAAAATGAAATGTAATGACCACTTCACTTATCAATAATTGATTGTTGGGGTACATGTTCAGATGCACAATTAATTTTTTGACGTGCTTGATGAAATTCTTTTTTAAAAGCAGTATGTGTAGGTTCATCAGTCATCACTAGGTTATAGTTTAAGCTAATCAAAAGAAAAACAGTAGTGAAACAAGAGAGGCTGTCTATGCCTGCAGACATACTAGTGGACATATAATCCCTACTTCAGTTCATGTATATAGACTAGACTAGGGATAAAATGTCTACTAGTATGTCTGCAGGTAAGGCAACCTAACTTGTTTCACTACTTTTTTTATCCTTTGACCCTTATGATATGTATGCCCTCAGCCCTCGGGCTGTCAGGCATACATACATATGTACATATGTACATACAGACAACACCATCATGTCCGTGTTACAAATATTACATATACACACTTACTGGGAACACATCACTCATAGTATAGATCAGTTCAGCACAAGTTGTAAAGATGGCGATAGCCCTGCTCCTTGTACGAATACTATACACCTGGTAGTAAACCATCATCATGTGATCATCATGTGATCAACAATATTGTGTATACTGCATCTTTTCTGTGCATCTACGTATCAGTTTCATGCAAATTTTTCCACAAACTCTCAAGGTCCCAGTTCACATTCAGTGACATCTAAAATATGCTGCTGAAAGAAAGGATTGATACAGAAAATTAATACCTTGATATGGTTTCGTTGGATGAAGAAGACAAGCAGCTTGAATGAAGATTAACGAAACAACAAGGCTTAGAGGGCCTACACTCATCAGAACCCCAAAAGGCACATCCCACTGGTGAGTTTGCTATTGTGGTGTAAAATAGTGGCCACGTGCTATTTTGTTTGGCTCTAGGCTTGCCCTTGTGGTCAGGCAGTGAGTGAGTGAGTGAGTCAGGCAGACCAAATTTCAAGTTTTGGTGAGTGCAATGAATAAATAGTGTTGAGCTAGCTACTACTTATATGATGGTTGGACAAAAGTTGGTGATGGTCGGGCAAGGAACTGTGACAGTTGGCACAGGCACATGCGCACATACCCACACACACGCAGACCATCAGAGTCCGCCATTTGAGCTGACTCCATCAAACCGTTCACCTCACAACAGACATATCTAATGTTGCTAAGGAGACCAACAACATAATGCTACTGTTGCCATGGATACTCGTTAGTACTACCATGACAACAATAATAATTACACACAATTACTTACCATTGTTACTGACATGACTTTGTTCATCACCTAACCCCTGAGGTAGTAGTTGACATGTTAGTGCTTTCACCTGTGAAACAAATAAGTGTACACAATTCACAGAGGAAGACTCAGTAAATAATTCTAAGCTATGAAGAGCTACACATGAAATTCAAATAATAATTAAGCAATTATAGTACGCAGTGTGCACACATGTCCTACCTCCTCTGGACAAGGTAATCATGGAGATAGACCTTATTGGATGAATGTTTATACATACCTTCTAAACTTCCTTAGAGACATAAGGACTGATTATCATGAGAGGTAATGGACTAGAGGTATATAGTGTTAGTTTAGTATGGCTTAGGCTACAGTTTAGTGCACACATGTAGTATTTTTTAGGCTACACTGTGTACTACATCATGTGATGTTGTTGTGTTAGTAAACAATGAACAGAAATTATGTGATAAATGTATACAGTCCAATATGACACTACAACATAACCACGATAACTACTGTGTCCGGCCATTACTCTCCTTTCCATCAATACTTTACAATGATCATGTATTTACCAACATGAAATGTATGTTTTGTGTGGTCAGGATGGTTTTCTGTGTTTGGGTGAGAAGAGTTCTCCCCACTCAATATGAAAGGGAAGTGGTCTACAGAGGTTACACAAAACTTGGCTTGCCATACCCCTCCCACATCACAGCCTGTACAGGATGTTATTCTTACTACAGGTATGGCTTCTGCTGCTGGAGTTTATTAGACACTTTATACCAGTGCTGCACCACAGATTGTTTTAGTACACAGGTCAACTATAGGGGTATTACCATGGTAACAGCACTATCACTACAAACACACAAAAGTTGTCACATAGATTAATTCATTGACTTGCACCCTCTCTATACAGTATGAAGGTGGATAAACTGTAAGTAATGTATAGAATGTTAATATTGAACAGTGTCATAATTCTAAACCAAATTCTTAGTATTTCATACAGGCATATGTGATTGTCTTGGCAAAATCCCAACTTGTTCACACAAGCAGAAAAATGAAACTTAAAAATAATTCATAAAATTACACATCCTACAAAGAAAAAAATGCAAGTTTTTATTGGACCATTACTCGAAGAAGGAAGACTCAAATTGATTAAACTATACACCATCTTATTCACCTGCTAATGGAGAGTTTGAAAATCTTTGTTTTGTTTCTGTAACTCAAATGGTATGTGTGTCACATGCATTTTGTTTACAATGCGGTAAACGTAAACAAAATTGTTATCATTTCTTCTACTACATCACCTTATACCCATATGTGTGAGTGCCTACAGGGCTAACACTGTACCTTGGCTGATGTGCTAATCCATGGTGAAAAATTTAAGCCAAATTGCAACGCTGTAGACTAATGCTTACAGAAGTTATGGCTGCAAATGTAAGCACTTGTAGTTTATTTTCAGTAGTATACATAATTGCTGTACAAATGGATTATCTTGTTCTTCCTACTGTCTAGCCAAAACTACTCACCTCAGAAGACTGAAACTTTGGTGATCCATTCCTTGGACACTGCAAATAATGTCGAGTAAATCAAACAAAAATCGAAATTGTGTAAACAAGTCGGGTTTTTGCTGCTATGCATCCCAATCAGGCAATTAAAGTTGTTATGGGATATAATCATTTCCAGCTTTAATATTAAACCACAGGCTATTATAAAACCTCATCTCTTGGATGAGGAATCATCGTTAAAACTCACCTCATGTCTACCACAAGCTCCATTATAACACTGTGATGCTTTAACACTTCCACACTTGTAACTCTCAGTATCTGGTGAACATAGGATTATATGGGAAGGGATTCACCAAATAAAATGGCTCCACAAGACAATAGAGTGGAACATCCTCACATAAAGGACCCTCTGGATAAAGGACACCGTATGTATCAAACAGTATGGTAGTACTGCTGAAGTAGGGATCACCCCTAAAGTGACAGGCACCTCCTTACAGGCTGCACTTAAAAATCATCCTAGAGACATCTTATGTAACAACGATAATCACCTTTATGGAATAATATTAGTCCATCTAACATCAAAATTAATAAGAAAACAATTACATGCAGTTGGGTTCTAGAATTTTTTTTAAAATCACCATAACTGGAATTTTGGTTGGTCGGTCGGGGCCAGCCAGCCAGCCAGCCAGCCAGCCTAATCACAGTCGCAAGGCTAGAGGCTAAACGAAGAATGCACAGGCACCGTTTTACGATCTTAACAGTGGGATATGTGTGCCCTCTGTGCCTTGTCTTTCCTTTTATCTTCAATCAGGCTGGTCATCTTCTTCATACAACAACATCATATCAAGACATTAACTTTCCATAATAAAACTTTCAGCATATTTAGACACCTCAAAATTATTAAAAGTACTTACACTACTATTAGGAGTATATACATGTACTGGACAGCCAGTAGATACCTGTAACTTCACAACAGGTTCAAGATCATGTCCATTAACAACCTTGGCTGATTATTAACAATCAAGAGTGGAGACCACACCTTTTAACAATCTAATCACTCGATCATGATGACCTCACCCCTTGGTAGGCGAAAAGCTAACTCAACATACACCGCACCCTAATACACAGTCATGTATGATATTCTAACTGAACAGTCACACATGTACAGTTGTATGCTAGCTCTCTTGTGTCACTACCTTTTAATTGCTTGGATCCATTTAAATTAATAATAATTACATCTAATAGTTTGCTTAGTAGCTCAGTGGGAAATCCCTACTTTGGCATAATTGCTATAACATGCAAATGTAAGGATTTTCTCACAGAGCTGTAGTACCATCATTCATCTCTTGTTTCACTACTTTTGTCGCTTGGATCCCTACTTAATTAAATATACCGTAATTTGCTTCTTCTTTTTTTTGTTGTAAAATAATTTTCATATGCAAATCTTGTACGAAAATTTCTTACACAAGATTCAACTACTTTAATAGAACAGTCATTCACGTAAATCATATGAAAACAAGTATTTCAAAAAATTTGGAATTTATAACTAGAGTAGAGACCATAGCACATCGATAAAAAGTACTGAAACAAGCTGGAGTAGTGCACAACGTTAAATCACAGTAAAACAATAAGAAGTGTTATATCCCTACTGTGCTCCAAGATACCATAATGGAAATGCACAGTAGGGATATAACACTTCTTATTGTTTTACTGTGATTTAACATCATGCACTACTCCAGCTTGTTTCAGTACTTTTTATTTCAGTACTTTAAAATATCAATGTGCTATGGTCCCTACTCTAGTTATAAATTCCAAAATTTTTTGAAATACTTGTTTGTTAACTTTTTTGTAAATAATATTATGATTGGTGACACATACTGCATTTGAAATGGCGCCATGCACCCCAGCTATGTCGTCTGAAAAGTGAAGTATCCATTACGCTTCATTGTCAGCTATGTTCAACCCGTTACACAGCAGTATGAATCAAGAACTGTTTGAAAAGCATCTCTGCAACCCACGCATACTGAAAGGGTTAGTGCCGCGCACCCCAGTTATATAAATTATCATCTGAATAGTGAGGTATCCATTATGCTTCGTTGTTGGCTATGTTCAACCCGTTACACAGCAGTACGAATCAAATACTGTTCTAAAAACACCTCTGCAATCGAAGTAGCCACTATGAAAAATACGGATGATTTTCGTTACGAAGGGAAGCCACCACGTGTTACCACCAAATCAACACTTTTGCTGTCAGCAAAGATGAATGGGATGTGAGGAGAACATTTAGGATGTGAAGCATAGGAGTTCCCTCCCCCCCTTGTATGTATTTTAAGGGATTACATGACATCAAGGGATCACATTACATCAAGGCATCACATTACGTCAAGGGATCACATTACATCAAAGGATCACATGATATCAAGGGATCACATTACATCAAGGGATCACATGATATCAAGGGATCATATTTAATGATTATAGAGAGACTAAAATTAATGTACACCCCATAGTACCGTAGTTCGCTTTATTTTCATACAAACGAAAAAAATTGTGATAAAAATTTTCATGTAAAATATCATACACTACAATAGTAGTGTATAGTAGGGACCACAAAGGAGTAGGCGTGGCCCACAAAATAACATCACCAGAAAAACAGCCTCAATTTTCCCAGATGACGATGAGGCAGCATTGGTTAGGTAAAACTAAGCCCAAACAAGCTTTCAGATCGACCCGAAACGCTTTCAACAAGTTGCTACGGATTTAAATTTTTTTTATTCAATGGAATTTTATACTGACTGCCTGATGCCTTCAGACAAGCATAACTCGATAATGGCTAAGGCTATGGGCTTGATTTTTTCACTGTTCGATGTCGCTTCAGCCTGAAAGGTGCCTTTTGGCATACCGCAGTACGCACAATGCATCCTTCATGGACTTACCAGTGTCCTCCTTTGTGTCCATGCTCCACTGAAAACATAGCAGAAGCCATAATATCCAAGATCCCAGCTGTACACATGTTGTGGATCGTTAGGTGTGTGCCTAGACTGCATGTTGCAGGGGATCAAATCACCACTGGGTGTGGGATTTTTTTCTGCATTCTTCATGTGTTTTGTTACATGTTCTGGCTCCCTGTATTTACAGACTACAGGCCGGTATTAACAGACCTTCCAACTCACCAACATTTAGGGCTTTTCACCCGCTCACCCACACAAATGTATTTGTCATGGACTGACTGTATATAGCGTAACGTAATGTAATATTATTAGTAAGATAGGCCTTATTTAGAATGTATGAGGTAATTGCTAGCATGTGTTTACTATACAATAAGATGGAGTTGTAGTGTGTTCCTTGCGGTCCGATGTATCCGTCTGAGACGAGACGATCCTTCCTGAGATTAACCCGGAACCTGTATATACTATTGGGCCACCCCTCATAATACTGGTGCTGTGAAGGAGTTATCCCATTACTGGTGCTGCGAAGGAGTTACCCCATTCAGCAACATTTGTAAACTGAGACGCAAACGCTGTGGTACCGTGGCATTGGACTTTCTACTAACGGTACCCAGAGAGGCAAGCACCCGCGTAACTAAGACAATTGTTTGCTGTTTGTATTTTTCAGTGGATTGACTGCCACGATGGAAGAATCGGCTCGCCTACGCACCTCACAGAAAGCATACCGCTCGCACGTGACTAGAATTCTGAACAAAGTAGAAGAGACACTAGCCAACGATATTGATGAACTGGCCCTGACCTATCTGAAGACCGCCATGACTCAGCTGGAGAAGAAGAAAGAGCAAATCGCTGCCATTGACCAACGGATCATTGAACTCACACAGGATGCTGATGAACTAGAAACAGCTATCCTAGACTCAGAGGAACTACAAGACGTGATTTTGGAGAAGATCAATGAGCTGAACCAACGAGTGGAGACACTATCGAGACAACCTCGTGTTAACACTACTCCAGTCGTATCAGAACACGAATCAGGGGAAGATGTAACCCCAGAAGCCTCCCAAGAGAATGCGAGTACCACAACAAGCACACCACAATCAATTAACACAACCCCCAGTGACACACCTGCAGTTTGTGCTAGTGCTGTAGCAGTTCATAACACTGCTCCAATCACTTCAACAACATTTGAACCAGTTGTTCCTAGTACATCATCACTCACAACCACATTGCTTGAGTCGGCCCCACTTTCAGTCTCATCAATTTCTCATCCATTAGTGACCTATTTACACAGCTTGGGACCTCCTCCATTGATACCAGCTTCTACAGATACCTCTATACTGTTCCCACAATTATCAAGCCTGAATCTTGGGGGTCAGCAGTTCACCGAGCCTTGCAAGAATACCTGCAGTAACTTCTCCATCATTATTGGGTACTAGAACCGCAGATCACAATCAGTTTGCCACAAGCAGATTACCAAAGTTGACCTTACCAACGTTTTCTGGAAACCCCCTCACCTGGTTAACCTTCTGGGATTCATTTCAGGCTGCAATTCACTTGAATCCTACACTCAGTGGGGTACAAAAGTTTAACTATTTGAAGGCTCAACTTCAGGAGGATGCTGCACGAACAATTGACGGAATTCCACTCAGTGATCACAACTACCTTCATGCAGTCACCTTACTGCAAGACCGATTTGGGCAAACCCATAAGTTAGTTGCTGCCCACATGCAAGCTTTGTTAGAGGTACTGACCACAAAAAACAATCTAGCTAGTTTGAGAAAATTCCACAACACAATTGAGAGTCATTCTCGTGGTTTATCCTCCCTTGGGAAATCCGATCAGACCTATGGTGACTTGTTAGTGCCGATTATTCTTGGCAAGCTACCCAAGGATATCAAACAGAACCTGGCAAGATATTCCCCAAGTGCAGAGTGGGAGTTCTCACAACTGATGTCGGCTATCCTCAGAGAAATTGAAATCCTAGAAACTGGTAGTAATAACTCGTACAGATCCCCATTTACAGCTGCATTTACGGTGAACTCCAAACCACCTGGAAATCACAAACTCCATGACAAGGGACCACAATCTTGTGTGTTTTGTAAGGAATCCCATTCAGCTAATCAGTGTACCACAACTGACCACCAACGAAGATTAGAGATTGTTAGAAAGAACCAACTTTGTTTCAATTGTCTGGGAAAACATAAGGTCAACACCTGCTCATCAAAACATCGCTGCTGTAAGTGCCATCGCAAACACCATGCCAGCCTTTGTAGTGAAGCCACCTCTTCTAAGAAAGAGGAAAATGCAAAGACAACCCCAGTCACCCAGGAAGGCTCTTTAAGTACAGTGGTCTCCCAACCAGTGACAACAGCTTCACTCCACTTGGCGAGTTACCAGACCTGTCTACTGAAGACTGCAGTAGCCACTATTTCAGCTGGTGGCACCTATGTGGAATCAAACATTCTTTTGATGAGGGATCGCAACGTTCCTTCCTGGCCAAGGGACTTGCAGACTGTGTTCAAGTGCAGCCACATGATACAGTACTATTGAACTGTCACTCTCAACCTTTGGCACTGGTACTAGTCATACTGACAAGTTTGATGTAGCCACAATCAATCTTCACACTATTTCTGGCAATTTGATACCGCTAACTGTTTTGATCGTACCAACCATTGCTGCACCGATACATACAGTGGATCAGAGGTCAATCACTAACCTCCCTATCTGAATGGACTACGTCTGGCTCATCCACTTTCTTCAGCAGAGCAGTTCTCCATTACCCTGCTGAATGGAGCAGATCAGTATTGGAAGATAGTAGAGGACCATGTGATCAGAGGCAATGGTCCAACTGCCGTAGGATCAAAACTTGGTTACTTACTCTCAGGTCCACTAGATACACCCACTCAAGGAAAGATGGTCACAAACATGTTTCATGTAGCAGCCCAGCCGGCTCCAACTCCTGATTTAGAACAGTTCTGGGATGTGGAGTCAGTGGGAATCATATCCAAGGATGAGTCAACAAACAGTTTTCTTGACTCCTATATCATGCAGAGTGTCGAATGCTTAAGTAATGGTTCCTGTTGTGCCCATTTTCCATGGAAGGACAGTCATCCTCCTCTACCAACGAACTTTTCTGTGCTCATCGTACCAGATCATTGGCTCGCAAACTGGCACTGAATCCTACATTGCTCACCAAGTACAGTGACATCTTGGTGGATCAGGAACACCGTGGTTTCATTGAGCAAGTGCAAGATCCAGTTAGTACCACAAGATGCCATTACATTCCACATCATGCTGTCCATAAGGACTCACCTACAACCCCAGTACGCATCGTGTATGACTGTAGTTCCCATCAAGCAAAGAACCAACCAAGTCTGAACAATTGTTTACTAACAGGCCAACCCCAACTCAATGATCTGTGCTGTATCATTTTAAGATTTAGGCTACACCCTGTTGGAATCTGTACAGACATCGAGAAGGCTTTTCTGCACATACAACTTCGTGAAGATGATAGGGACTACACCAGATTCCTCTGGTTAAGTGACCTACAGGATCCAGACAGTGAGTTTGCTACTTACAGATTTAGAGTCGTCTTGTTTGGTGCTGTGTGTTCCCCCTTTATGCTGAATACTGCCTTACACTGTCATCTAGCTCAATACAATTCACCAACTGCACAGAGCATGCTTGCAAACTTGTGTAACAATTGTTGCTGATACCAATAACTCACAACTCAACTGACTGACAAAAGCATGTGACCTACTTTTACATGTGCATGTGTGGCTATTTACAAAAGAGGTGTTGATCATCATACAATACTAATAGTATTTATATATCTATTACATCACTACATAGCTACATCATTACACTTGTACGTAGACAATGTAGTATCTGGGTGTCCATCAGAATCTGAAGCTATCAGTTATTACAATGAGGCTCGTTCCATAATGAATGGTGCCCACTTCAACCTTAGAAGTTGGGCCTCCAATAGTTCTCAACTTATGGACCAAGCAAGCAGAGACAAGATTTCAGATATCAACAATCCAGTCAACGTTTTAGGGCTACAATGGAACACAAAGGCAGATAAATTGTCACTTACATCTAAGTCTTCCATCCCCAGTATCACCTCACTGATCACCAAGAGAGAGGTCTTGAAGGAATCATCCAAGGTATTTGACCCCCTGGGACTACTTTCTCCAGTGTCCGTCAAGGCGAAGATCTTCATGCAGTCACTATGGCAACGTAACCTAGACTGGGATGAACTGTTATCTAATGAGGACCAACAACAATGGCTCAGTATAGCAGAGAACATCCAAGAGGCCAGGTGTCTACAGATTTCAAGACAGTACTTCCCTATAGTCAGTGCTTCAGAACAACCTGACACGTTACACATATTTGCTGATGCGAGTCTCACAGCTTATGGTGCCGTAGCCTTCCTTTGTAGTGGCAACAATACATCCTTTGTTATGGCAAAGTCCAGAGTAGCACCCCTCAAACCACTGACCTTGCCGAAGCTCGAACTGATGGGTGCACTCACAGCAGCAAGACTATGTGACTTCATTGTTCAAGCTCTACGTCCTCTCACTTTGCTCACTCATTTCTGGTCAGATAGCCAGATTACTCTTCATTGGATTAAGGGAGAGAAACGCACTGGCACCTTTGTCACTCATGGTGTCACCGAGATCCTCAACCTCTCAAGACCAGATCACTGGCAATACTATCCAACACAGGACAACCCTGCAGACCTTCTCACCAGAGGCATTACTTCTTCACAACTGAAGTCATCTACATTGTGGAAGCAGGGACCTCAATGGTTACCATCCAAGGACAATTGGCCCACTGAGCTTCTCGCCAACCATTGAAATGCAGGCACTGGCCGTCACCACAACCAGTTTTACCCCATCAGCTACCCAACAACCTTCAGGTACTATACACATCAACAATATTATTGACATAACTAGTTATAGCAGATTGTCCAGACTTTTGGCAGTTACTGCATATGTGTGTAGATTCATTACCAACTGTAAGAAGCCATTGCAGGAATGGGTAACTGGACCGCTAACACCAGCAGAGCAACACCACACTCTAATCATTTGGGTGAGGCAGTGTCAAGAAGAGATTACTCGAGATCACTAATCGTAATACAAAGTCTGCAAACAGATTACCACTTGTCCGCCAACTACGTTTGTTTTTGGATGCAGACCAGCTAATACGCTGCGGCGGAAGAATACACAATGCCCCCCTAAGTGATATGGCTAAGTTTCCACTATTACTTCCACCCAAGTATTCGCTGACATCGCTGATCATTCACAGTGTACACCTACGGTTGTTTCATGCTGGAACCAATGCTACGTTAACAGCAACAAGACAGAGGTTTTGGATACCTACTGGTAGACAACGGATCAGATCTCAACTACACCAATGCGTCATCTGCCGTAAACATAGTAAAAAACCGTACCAGATACCAGATCCTCCACCTCTACCATTGATTTGCACTTGTGCTTCAATTCCCTTTACCATTACAGGCATTGATTTTACTGGGGCTCTCTACGTATGCAACAATCACACTGAGGAGAAAGTGTACATTTGCTTGTTTATTTGTGCCACAGGCCATGCCATTCACCTTGAGGTCATTACTGATTTAACAGTGGACACATTCCTTCTGGAATTCAGGAGATTTGCTAGTCGTAGGTCACTCCCACAGATTATTGTATCAGATAATGCGACTACTTATCAGGCAGCTGCAGATGAACTTCAGCGGCTTCTACAATCAAAACATCTTACTGAGGCACTGGGAAGGCAAGGAGTACAGTGGCAGTTTATCCCAAAGCGCCCCCCCCCCCCCCCCCCTGGTATGGTGGAAGGTGGGAACATCTTATCGGTTTAACGAAGATGTCCTTGACGAAGGTTCTGGGAAGATCAAGAATTAGTTTAGTTGTGTTGCAGACACTAGTAGTGGAGGTAGAGGCCATCCTCAATGACAGGCCTCTCACACATGTTTCCTCAGACCTAGAAGATGCCGAGCTACTCACACCAGCACACCTTCTACATGGTCACCGCGTCACATCATTGTCCCACACAGTAGTGGATGAACAGGACTTGAATGATCCTACCTATGGTTGTATGACAGATGTTACCCAGAGAGCTCAACTGCAGGAATCAGTTTCAAGCACGTTGGAGATTTGAATACCTAACTTCCCTTAGAGAATATCACAGAACTACTGGAAACAACAGCCAGCAAGTCAAGCCAGGAGACATTGTTTTGGTGTACGATGATAGTCCAAGAAACACATGGAAGTTAGCAATTGTTGAAGAACTGATGACTGGGAAAGATGGACTAGTACGTGCAGCAAAGATCAAGACAACACAGGGGGACTAACCACCCCATAGCCAAGCTGATTCCATTGGAAGTATCAACACCAATTGTTCCAGAAACACATGGACCCAACAGCACTGCCCAGCAAGAGACACCGGGATACAGTGGAGAGACGACCACACAGGGCAGCTGCTCAGAGAAGTAGAGAGAGGGTCAAGAATTGGATAGAGCAGCTTGGCGGGCCCCCGGAAGATGTCATGGACTGACTGTATATAGCGTAACATAATGTAATAATATTAGTAATATAGGCCTTATTTAGAATGTATGAGGTAATTGCTAGCATGTGTTTACTATACAATAAGATGGAGTCGTAGCGTGTTCCTTGCGGTCCGATTGTATCCATCTGAGACGAGGCAATCCTTCCCGAGATTAACCCAGAACCTGTCTATACTATCGGGCCACCCCTCATAATAGTATTATCACCTGTATGCCAGCCAGAAACTCACTAGAGCCTTCCACTATAACACGAGAACATTCAGGACTTTCTGAAACTAGTAGATATCATGTGAAACACTATTATATGATTGTGGGTTTAAATTGTAATCACCTGTAAAGATTTTAAACAGTATGCCGATGGTGGGAGTAGTTTATGATGAAGATATTCGGCAGTTCACAGTACATGATAATGTGTAATAAGGATTAATACTGAGAGGAATTCTAAAAAAAGGAAAGTGCAGGTGTGAGCTATGACTATAGAGTCTCTGAAGCACTTTGTGTAAAAGCATAGCTGGAATATTACCTGGTGAGGGGAGTTGATAAAGGTGAAAGTCCAGTTGTATCTTCATCATGTGATGCAAACCGGACCGTCATGCAGGATGGAAAATGGGTATAATGATTGTAGTCAAGTTGTGCAGTAGTGAATCAGCTGCAGTTAACAGCAGTGTATAGGTTTAACTGGGGGTAATCAGGGTATTTGATAAGGCAATACGGTACTCCATTGGCCCAGTGTGAACACAAAATGACCCACACAACTCATGGCTACTGCTCCAATTTTCTCAGCACTAGTCCAGCTTTGTCACTAATACACATCAAACATAAGCTGATTGGCCCAGTGGTATACTACTGGTGGAGCAAAAGATATCTGGGTTGGGCCAGTTTGGCTCAGAGTTGAAATACGTACTTATCAAAAACTCTGGGGGCAATGCATTTTAGCCAACCAATTTGTGTATGAATACTTGTTTTAGAGCCCTCATCAATGTGGGCTCTGCATACACTTTGCTAAGTACAGGGAGCTGAGGGTAGATTCATCCACACAAAGTTTTTCAGCAGTTGAAAATTCTGGCTTTAAGGTTACGGTATAGTCACGGGCAATCATTCAAAATTTTGAATGCCTATCGATACTTTTTGAGAAGCCCATAAAACCAGTCTAGCAGCGTGAAAAGTTTTAAATGAAGGTGAAGCCCTTCATATTTAATGTTTTTATGTAGCTACAGTGTAGTTTGAGGCAGGTGGAACACTACAATTTGTTGTAGTAACACAAGTAAGCCAGCCCATACATCGCTCAGCTCCAGCTGTCACTACCATGTTTTTCCGCCACCAAATACAGCAAAAGCTGTAGGCTCTATTGGCATTTCTGAGGCATAGTGATGCTTTATTTTAAATTTATTAGGTCCTGTGGAAGCGTTTTTGGCGTGTTTCTTCCCAGGGACTCAGATACAAGCCTTCAAAGAGCTTGTTTCACTCCAAAAAACGACTAAAAGTTCAATAAAACGTCTATACAACCAGTAACTTAAAAAATCGCTTCCACAGGACCTAGATATTTTAGTTGTTTAGTCACCTGTGTTGAAATTATAAGGATTCAGTAATCTGTTAGTCTGGTTTTTGGCAGTCGTTGTTCTGTAGTAAAAACAAACAAGCACAATTAGTTGTATTACTAACACAACACAGTTGTTGAAATTATTTATCCCTGCTTGGTTTAAAGCAGGTTTCGTAGTTTGTTCCGCCCACGCATTTTAAACTTTTCCGTAACCTTAAGCCTTCTCACAGTGGCCTAACATTATATTCACAGAAAAATACCCATCACTCATACATATGTAATTATGTTTGTGTTACAATGTTATACGCTATTTTAAATAAACTTACTCCAATCAAATTTTCTGATTATTTTCAAATAAATGGTCTTCCAACCCGGTCTCACCCTTTGACAATTCGTTGTTTACCCTCCTCTATCAATGCTTTCCGCCATTTATTTTTTGTCAATTCGACATTTATATGGAATTCGATCCCTTTTGATGTGTTGACAAACTTCTGTTAATCATTTTAAGCTAAAACTGAAACATTTTTTTTAAATTCTGATTAATTTTCTGTAACTTTCATCTTATTGTTTGCGTGTGTATTTGTTTTTGTAGCTGTTTGTTTCGTATAGTTGTATGTTGTGTGTAATTTTTGTGGGGAAGCACCCTGTACAGGCTTATGCTTTTTGTGTGACCCCTGTCATTGACAATTAAAAATTGATAACGAATAAATAAAATAAATACGTACCGTGTGACTGATGAGGTCGATAGCAGGAACACCAATGTGTCATCACCATTCTTTGGATCTAACTGTACACCTTGTAATTTCTGGGACTGAGACGAGAGGACACATACTTCCAAATAATGCACATCAAAACCCTGGGTACAAAGCAAACGCATAACACTATACCTGGAAGCACCGTTTACAACAAGGATGAATATCAGTGTGCATTAAACATCTTCGCCGTACGTCACGTGCACTGTTTCAGTAAAGAAGGGTGGGGCACCTGGCACACAACGTATTGAATTACTGTTCACATGTTAGAATGGCTGAAGTGAGGATCAATGCAAGTGGTGAGTAAGTGTGACACTGTCATATAGACATTATCTATGATACCGTAGGTTGTGATCGTCCTGTATTGAAAGATTTACTAATTCACGTGATACCAAACGCTGCAGACCAGTGGTACGAGTTGGGACTGCTACTACTAGAGCCGAAATATGAAAATGATCTTAAAACAATTGAAAAAGATACAAAGAATGATGCCAGAACATGTTGTAGGAAAATGTTTGACAAATGGCTGACCACTAGTACTGATAAGCTAGCTAGTTGGGATAAAGTGATAGAAGCTCTTACACTTGTTGGACTGAACAATGTGGCCAGTAACATCCAACAGTTGCTAGGAGAAAGTGAGTTATAAATGAAAGCACTTGTAAAGTGCAGATACTCTCCAGTGTGGCTTAAATTGTGAACAAATAAAATTCTCTAGATCTAGCTGTTCCTGGCTGTCCATTGCCCACATCTGGTAGCATAGGCGGATCTGAGGGGGGGGGGGGGGGGGGGGGGGGCAAGGGGTGCTGTGCCCCCCCTGGCCCTTCTCTTGCCCCCCTTGGACTCACTGTACTATATTGATACCAGAAACTGGAATCATACATTCACACTGTATTCAGAAGTATAAAAAGCCAATGGGAAACTGAAATAGAAGAAAACAGTTATAAATGTACTTTAAAGTTATACTGTATGTTATAAAGAAAGTGAAGCAAATAATAAGTTTGAATTTTTGTGCTAAGATCGAGATACTCTAATAGAGCAGTCACTACTCTAATAGAGCAGTCACTACTCTAGTAGAACAGTCACAATTCTAATGTCATTATAACAACAATATCTACACCTTATTCTTGATTTAGTACACTTTACCATCAAACAGGTATTATCTCACTAATCTTTATATGCATTGCAAGCATACACTTCATTAGCTAAATGTTATCAAAAATGCTCCCAAATTCAAACCCAGGAGGTAAAATTTTTTAATTTTTTTTCTCTAACTACAGCCTTAAAACTGCATGTCTATCATTCATCCAACTATACTGAATGAAGTTATGCAACTGAATATAACTTGTGTAATAGAATTCCTCTTAGTGGAATACACACTGTTGTACACTAAAACTTCTTGCCCCCCCTTGGCCCCTCCTGACAATGCCTCCTAGATCCGCCTATGTCTGGTAGTGTAAAATTCATGTTTGTGCAACTTAAAAAGGAAAGTACATGCTTTTATCTTTTTATGGTTGTGTCAGGTATAGCTATAATGCCTTGAAAAGCTGCCAATTGGAAATGAATTGCCCGTCCACATACAAATGCCTGAGTCCAGGAAGAATTAATAGTGGACTAATTTACAAAATGAAATACTACAGTGACAGGTTGTTAGTAATGCTCAATATTGTGTAAGGCCATGTCACCAATAATGATCCTACAGTGGCATAGCTACCATTGAGGCAACCGAGGCAGCTGCCTCGGTAAAAAAATGATGACAGAGTAGTCATCGTAATATACTCTAATAGAGCATTCGGTACAGATTATAGCCACTGTTCTCATTACACTACTTGGTCTAAATCATTTACATTTATGTTAATTGTCTTTAAATTAATTACTTTTCAAAACTTCCAATGAGTTAACTGCATGGCATTGCATTGAGCTACTGAATTGATCACATCATGCATTAGCAGTTAAAATCAAAAAAATAGCTTCCACATGCCATTACAAAACATAAATAATTTTCTTTTCCTTGAGGGAGCATACCCTCATACTTCTAGTTTGACATGTAGCTTAATATCACATGAAAGAGATGATCTCTGACTTAAATATCACATCAGATCAATAAAAAGTATAGTGCACAGGGGCGTAGGAAGCTATTTGCTACTGGTCCGGTTCTGCCTGTGAGGGACCTGGGACAGGGTGGATGCTAGGGATGCTCTTTTCATTTGCTCTTTTCGTGCGTTCTGAATGCTTCAGTGGCATCTTTCCAGTTCGAAAAACCCTTGCTAATGAATGATAGATCCTTATTAGCAACTTTTAGCTTTCCTTCTGTCTCTGCTTTACGACATAAGAAACAAAATGCCAGGTCAGAAGCTTCGTCGTAATGCAGCCAGCTCCATCTTTCAAACCACGCAGCTCTAAACGCTCGTTTTACTGGGTTCTTATTACCAAACGTTCTGGTAGGGTAGTTAAAGCTTCTCGGTTGATGAGGCTTGTTCAAAGCTCTAAAAGGTTCACTGACAGCTGTCGACAAAGTCGCAGATTGAGTCGCCATATTAATGCCTAAAAACGTGTAATTATTAAGTGAGTTCATTATTAAGTCATGCGCATGCGCTTGTTGCTGGGCTGGGTAGCTAGATTATGAATGCATTTTTTTTTAAAAGCAGTGAAAAGTGGTCCGGCCAAAACCGGACCAGCCGGACCAATTCCTACGCCCCTGGTGCATGTGCATGACTATGACCTCCATTGCAGTCCATAGATGGCCTGACCTCTAAAAATATCTCTGGAGTAAGTCAGCTTTTTGTGCTGAGTGAAATTAAACTCAGTAGTCTAATAATTAAAGCTATAAAAGCATGGTATACTGTAGCATTAACTAAGCTGGAGCATTACTTATGACATGTAGAAAAACGCTCAGAGTCTTCTGAAACAGTTTCTTCTACCCAGCTAGTCAACCTGCAAATGCCAAACTGGAGAGTGTTTGTGAATCAGTTGAGTCAGACCTTCTTAATTATGTCAATGTATAAACTTTGCCATGGTAAAAATTTTTCCTGGCTACACCACTATCCTAGATATATAGCAATGAAACACTGCCTTCAGTAAAGCTCCATCACGCAACTGAAATATGTTTAATGAGTTACACCGAGTTTTTAACGTCATAATCATGTTTCATCACAGTCACATGATTATTCAGCTAGACAATTGGGTGTCACCTCCTGTGACCACACCACCCCCACCGAGAAAGAAAATACAAACACAGCTATGGTGTATGTATGAGTATAGCAGTGTCTGGAATTAGATGTAGTCCTCCATTGTTTAAAGTGTCCAGAATGTAAAAAGTACTCTACTACATGTACAGTGGCAGATTTTGTGTAAGGTCATACCAAACTAATCATAAGGTTTCATGGACTATTTTCCCTCTTGTAGTGACCTGACAGGTTGAAATTATACCATTTCACCTAAAACTGACTGTTTTAATAGAATATAATTATGTGATAGAGTATCTCAATAAATTTTATAGGTGAAGGTGTTGTAACTGTTCTTCATTTTAAGTATATAGGATTGCCTCCTTTCACCTCAAAGGCATTTGTTATTCCTGGTAGCAAGCAAGGCCAGATTTTCGTTGTTTTACACTTGTATAGCCCATTGTTTTACAAGTGGACTAACTTCAATAAGCCACCTCAAGGCTGGAAAGATAAACAATATACACACAGGTTTTTCAGCTAACAATTTCAGAAAGCCTGCACACCTAGCCTGGCTAAAAAATTATTCAACCTCATTAGCTAATTGCATGTATCAGAGTGGCAACACACATTACTTGTAGTTGGTGATCAAATACTACAATTCCATTTTATTATTTTCACCAGCTAACCATTCATCTACTGATGACTCAACTGATGAACCAGTAGCTACCGAGAAAGGAAGGAAGAAGACAAAGTCAAAGAAGGAAAAGAACAAAAGACCAGTCAGAACTCAATCAGGTAACAATAGAAATATTGGTACTCACTGATTCACAGTGTTAGGCAAGTTACTTTTTAAAAGTAACTAGTTACATATTACATATTACTTGCAACTGAACTATTTAGTTACAGTTACATATTACCCATAAAATAAAGTAACTATAATAATATTACGTAATATATTACTTTGTGTCCACAGCCTTAAGCTGTCACGTGTGAAACTATCACCTTATCACGTGATATGATTGCGTCGTTGGACAATGTGCAAATCTTGGTTATAAGTAAGAAGCTGGTGAATAAGCTTCATTCAGTAGGCTTCATTACTTTGTTGTGGCTAGGCATTACTCAGTGGATTTCTAACGAGATTAGTAACTTCGTCACTTGTAGTAATAACATTACATATTAGATTCGTTACAGTAACTATATTACTTAGGTAACGCGTTACATTTGTTAGTAAAGTAACTTGAGTTATATTACCTGTTTTTATAGCGTATTTCGTTATATTACTTAGTTACCACAGAAGTAATAATATTACATAACGTGTTACACATGTAACGCGTTACTCCCAACATTGCTGATTCAGTTTTCAAACATGCACAAGTTTATAACCATTAATCCTGCAAAGAATCGAACTTTCAGGGAATATGTGTTTGCATACATGGCAACATTAGGTCTCATAGCCTAACAATACACACTGATTATAAGTCTGTTTCACTAAGCTACTTGGAGAAGGTTACATAAATGAACACTGTAACTACAGTGGCTTCCGTACTTGTTATGAAGTGATGAGCAACTAGCAACTAGGAAGCCATAATAGTCCTCACCAATACTAGTTTCCAGTAAACATCACTTGTCATGTATTCACTGATGAACCTGTAAACATTAACATCACTTTACTTGTTGTTCATGTGTGTAGTGATGTGTGATACCACTGGCGGATACAGGGGGGTTGCAATGGTTTCAACTGAAACCCCATCACACAACTGGAATAGTTATGTTAATTTAAAAATGAAGTAGGGAGGAGATGAATGATGGTGTTACAGCATAGCTCGGTGGGAAAGTCCCTACTTTGGCATTGAGCAAAATTATAGCTAATGTGCCAAAGTAGGGATTTTCCCATTGAGCTATGCTGTTAATCCTTCATTCATCACTACTTTTTATTGCATAGATCCCTACTTCATTTTTATATTAACAATTTTTTTAAATACTAGTTTGTTTAGTTTTTGTTGTAGCACAGCTTGTTGCAGTGTAACTTGTGAGCTAGCTATTAAGTTCCTGTACAACTTATTAAAGTATGTACTGTGCCAAAATTGGAAACACATAGGCCTGTAGTAGCATGCATAGTTTACCTTTGATCGTAGTAGC
This sequence comes from Dysidea avara, assembly GCF_963678975.1. NCBI lineage: Eukaryota > Metazoa > Porifera > Demospongiae > Dictyoceratida > Dysideidae > Dysidea > Dysidea avara. The sequence goes on along the minus strand of NC_089275.1, from coordinate 48,967,311 downwards.
AGTGGCACTCAGATCTATGACCTGTCTTAGTACGATGGTCTGTGTTCTATTCACCCAGGCCGGAAGTTGTTCGAATGAACAGGCCCTTTAAGTTGTCTGGAACTTAGTCTTGACTAACAGGATGAAGTAATACAATTTCCACTTGAGTACTATCTAATCACTTGCTGATCTCACCACCCAGCTGAGTCAGTGTGTTCAGAGGAACAAGCCATCGAGTATCAGTCCGTCAACAAATCTCTTTGTCGATTGCAGTCCAGGCAGTGGCAAAAGTTGAAGTGACAACTCAGCAGCCTTAATGTTTCACCATAGATTTCACATGCAGCACTTGAAATTATAAGCGCCCGCTCTTTCAGCAGCATAAGTGCTTTCTGAAATAATTTTGTGGTGTCTACAGAAAAGTGTTGATGCAGGAAATTAACACCTTGGTATGGTTTCGATGCTCGAAGAAGAAGACAACCAACCTGATTAAAGATAAAAGGAAAGACAAGGCGCACAGGGCGTACACATGTCAGAACCCCAAAAGGCATATCCCACCAGTGAGTTTATTATTGTGGCATAAAACGGTGACTGTGCGCTGCTTCATTTGGGCTCTAGGCTTGTGACTGTGGTCAGTGAGTGAGATGAAATTTAAAGTTTTAGAGGTTTTTAAAAAAAATTCTATATCTGTTCACCAGTAAGTGTTTTCTTGTTTATCGTGTTAGATGGACTAATATTTTTCTATAAAGATGATTTTCGTGGTGTAAGATGTCTGTAGGATGATTTTAAAGGTGGTATTTTAGGTGACGCATGTCATTTTCGCGGGAATCCCTACTTAAACAATACTACTGTACTGCCTGATACTTTTAATGAGTTTTTAACATCATAATCATGTTTCATCACACGTGATTATTCCGCTAGACAATTAGGTGTCAACTCCTGTGACCACACCACCCCCACCGAGAAAGAAAATGCAAACACAGTTATGGTGTATGTATGAGTATAGCAGTGTCTGGAATTAGATGTAGTCCGTTGTTTAAAGTGTCCAAAATGTAAAAAATACTCTATTGCATGTACAGTGGCAGATTTTGTGTAAGGTCGTACCAAACTAATCATAAGGCTTCATGGACTATTACCCTCTTGTAGTGACCTGACAGGTTGAAATTATACCATTTCACCTAAAACTGACTGTTTTAATAGAATATAATTATGTGATAGAGTATCTCAATCAATTTTTATAGGTGAAGGTGTTGTAACTGCTCTTCATTTTAAGTATATAGGATTGCCTCCTTTCACCTCAAAGGCATTTGTTATTCCTGGTAGCAAGTAAGGCCAGATTTTCGTTGTTTTACACTTATATAGCCCATTGTTTTACAATTGGACTAACTTCAATAAGCCACCTCAAGGCTGGAAAGATAAACAATATACACACAGGTTTTTCTGCTAACAATTTCAGAAAGCCTGCACACCTGCCTGGCTAAAAAAAGTATTCAACCTCATTAGCTAATTGCATGTATCAGAGTGGCAACACACACAGGGGCAGATCTAGAAATTTTCAGATGGGTTTCTGGTTCTCAGGAATTGCAACTTCAGCCTAGCTGCAAGTTGAAGACCAAAAAAAAAGGCCACTACATGCTTTTCAATGCTGTGAAGGTGATTTCAAAGGTAAAAGTATAAAATTTTGCCAATAAAAAAAGCCATAAAATGTATAACACTTTGTAATTTTTATCACCCAAGGGGCACGCGCTAGTTCAGAGGGGGTTTCCGGAAACCCCAGAAACCCCCCCTAAATCACCCCGGACACACATTACTTATAGTTGAATTATTACCACAATTCAATTTTTTTATTCTCACCAGTTGACCATTCATCATCTACTGATGACTCAACTAATGAACCAGTAGCTACTGAGAGAGGAAGGAAGAAGACAAAGTCTAAGAACAGGCCCGTAGCCAGGGGGGGTTCGGGGGGTTCTGAAGAACCGCCCTCTTGGAAAAAAGGTCCACAATTTCAGTAAAAGGTCCACAATTTTAGCAAAAAGGTCCACAATTTTAGTATACAAGTCCAAATTTTCAGGAGCAAAAGCCCATTAGCTACAGTTTACTAGATACCACTATAATAAGAGGCTAAAATAAGTGCTCCGAGTAACTCATTCAGTGCTTGCATTAAATGCAATGCAAGATCGAGATACTCTAATAGAGCAGTCAACCACTCTAATAGAACAACCACTCTAATAGAACAGTCACAATTACATTTTCTTTTAAAAGCTACTTAATTTACATGTAGATTGTCTAAGCCGAGCTTTCATTAAAATATAAGATTTTGGTGGACAAGCCCCTCCATGCAGAGCCCACGAATAGCATCCATGCTTCAACTCCATGCAATGTGTAAATTTCATTGTTTAAGACACCCTTTGTTCTGCTACACTGCCCCTGTTGATCATGGCAGAGTGCTCAATCTTTCCCATTCTTATTCATTGTGACATTCCAATATATTATATTTAGACACATGCATGTGCAGATGGTATAATTACAGTAGCAGTAGAGATATTTTTCCAGATATCATTCATACAGCTGGTCTTCAGTTTACCTAAAAAAAATTGTTATTTTTATTGACTGAAATGCCACTAAATTCAACCTTTTAGTATCTGTTTTCAAAAAATTTTCTGGGGGGGCATGCCCCCAGACCCCCTAGATTCAGTACCTTTATTAATCATCATGCAAGTAAAGGTCCACTTTTGGTCAAAAAGAACCCCCCTTTCAAAATTCCTGGCTACGGGCCTGAAGAAGGAAAAGAAGAACAGACCAGTCAGAGCTAAATCAGGTAACAATATATGTGACCGGATTTGCGAAAAGGTACCTTTTTCACACACAAAATTTGACCCATTTTTTGAACTTTGAAGTTTCATAACTATTGTATATTTGTATATAATTGCCGGAAATTTTCCATGAGTGCAGCTAAAGTATTTGGCTACATTTTGAAACTAAGAGCAAGTTAATCAGTATAAGGAGTCAAGCATTACATCATTTTGTTTGCTGGCATGTAAAATGTGTGGAAAAGGTACCTTTTCGCAAATCCGGTCACATATTATAATAGAAATATTGGTACTCTCTGATTCAGTTTAACCATTAAACCTGCAAAGAACTTTCAGGGAATATGTGTTGTATACATGACAACGTTAGGTCTCATAGCCTAACAATACACACTGATTATAAGTCTGTTTCACTAAGCTACTTGGAGAAGGTTACATAAATGAACACTGTAACTACAGTGGCTTCTGTACTTGTTACGAAGTGATGAGCAACTAGGAAGCCATAATAGTCCTCACCAATACTAGTTTCCAGTAAACATCACTTGTCATGTATTCACTGATGAACCTGTAAACATTAACATCACTTTACTTGTTGTTCATGTGTGTAGTGATGTGTGATACCACTGGTGGATACAGGGGGGTTGCAATGGTTTCAACTGAAACCCCATCACACAACCTAAATAGTTATGTTAATTTAAAAATGAAGTAGGGATCTATGAAATAAAAAGTAGTGGAACAAAAGATGAATGATGGTATTACAGCATAGGTCAGTGGAAAAGTCCCTACTTTGGCATTGAGCAAAATTATAGCTAATGTGCCAAAGTAGGGACTTTCCCATCGAGCTATGCTGTTATTCCATCATTCATCACTACTTTTTATTGCATAGACCCCTACTTCATTTTTATATTAACAATTTTTTTTAAATACTAGTTTGTTTAGTTTTTGTTGTAGCACAGCTTGTTGCAGTGTAACTTGTGAGCTAGCTATTAAGTTCCTGTACAGCTTATTAAAGTATGTACTGTGCCAAAATTGGAAGCACATAGGCCTGTAGTAGCATGCATAGTTTACCTTTGATCGCAGTAGCAGTGGCACTCAGATCTATGACCTGTCTTAGTACGATGGTCCATGTTCTATTCACCCAGGCCGGAAGTTGTTCGAATGAACAGGCCCTTTAAGTTGTCTGGAACTTAGTCTTGACTAACAGGATGAAGTAATACAATTTCCACTTGAGTACTATCCAATCACTTGCTGATCTCACCATCCAGCTGAGTCAGTGTGTTCAGAGGAACAAGCCATCGAGTATCAGTCCATCAACATATCTCTTTGTTGATTGCAGTCCAGGCGGTGGCAAAAGTCGAAGTGACAACTCAGCAGCCTTAATGTTTCACCATAGATTTCACATGCAACACTTGAAATTATAAGCAGATTAAGCACCCCGCTCTTTCAGCAGCATAAACGCTTTCTGAAATAATTTTGTGGTGTCTACAGAAAAGTGTTGATACAGAAAATTAATGCCTTGGTATGGTTTCAATGCTTGAAAAAGATGACAACCAACCTGATTGAAGATAAGGGAAAGACAAGGCACAGAAGGTGTTAGAACCCCAAAAGGAACATCCCACTGGTGAGTTTGTTGTCGTATAAAACGGTGACTATGCACTGCTTCGTTTGGGCTCTAGGCTTGCAACTGTGGTCAGTGAGTGAGACGAAATTTAAAGTTTTAGAGGTTTTTAAACAATTCTATATCTGGTCACCAGTAAGTGTTTTCTTGTTTTTAGTGTTTTCTTGTTTATCGTGTTAGATGGACTAATATTTTTCTATAAAGATGATTTTCGTGGTGTAAGATGTCTGTAGGATGATTTTAAAGGTGACATTTTAGGCGACGCATGTCATTTTCGCGGGAATCCCTACTTAAACAATACTACTGTACTGCCTGATACTTTTACTGAGTTTTTAACGTCATAATCATGTTTCATCACATGTGATTATTCCGCTAGACAATTAGGTGTCACCTCCTGTGACCACACCACCCCCACCGAGAAAGAAAATACAAACACAGCTATGGTGTATGTATGAGTATAGCAGTGTCTGGAATTAGATGTAGTCCGTTGTTTAAAGTGTCCAAAATGTTAAAAAATACTCTACTACATGTACAGAGACAGATTTTGTGTAAGGCCATACCAAACTAATCATAAGGCTTCATGGACTATTACCCTCTAGTAGTGACTGACAGGTTGAAATTATACCATTTCATCTAAAACTGACTGTTTTAATACAATATAACTATGTGATAGAGTATCTCAATAAATTTTATAGGTGAAGGTGTTGTAACTGTTCTTTATTTTAGGTATATAGTAATGCCTCCTTTCACCTCTAAGGCATTTGTTATTCCTGGTAGCAAACAAGACCAGGTTTTGGTTGCTTTACACTTGTATAGCCCATTGTTTTACAATTGAACTAACTTGATCTATTTTTTAATAAGCCACCTCAAGAGGGTAGAAAGATAAACAAAATACAATATACACACAGGTTTTTCAGCTAACAATTTCAGAAAGCTTGCACACCTGCCTGGCTAAAAAATTATTCAACCTCATTAGCTAATTGCATGTATCAGAGTGGAAACACACACATTACTTGTAGTTGGTGATCTATTACTACAATTCAATTTTTTTTTATTCTCACCAGTTGACCATTCATCATCTACTGATGACTCAACTGATGAACCAATAGCTACTGAGAGAGGAAGGAAGAAGACAAAGTCTAAAAAGGGAAAGAAAAATAGACCAGTCAGAAATCAATCAGGTAACAATATATTATAATAGAAATATTGGTACTCTCTGATTCAGTTTAACCATTAAACCTGCAAAGAACTTTCAGGGAATATGTGTTGCATGTATGGCAACATTAGGTCTCATGGCCTAACAATACACACTGATTATAAGTCTGTTTCACTAAGCTACTTGGAGAAGGTTACGTAAATGAACACTGTAACTACAGTGGCTTCCGTACTTGTTATGAAGTGATGAGCAACTAGGAAGCCATAATAGTCCTCATCAATACTAGTTTCCGGTACACCTCACTTGTCATGTATTCACTGATAAACATGTAAACATTAACATCACTTTACTTGTTGTTCATGTGTGTAGTGATGTGAGATACCAGTGGCGGGTACAGGATGGTTGTAATGATTTCAGCTGAACTCCCTCTGTAAACAGTGCACACACCTCAAATTTATTTATGGATCATGTGGGTAATAAAATTACCAAGAGCTTTACATTGTGTATTATATTGGACTTTTATACTACTGGCCAAACTTCATACTTTTGCCTTTGAAATCACTGAAAATGCCATTATGGCGTTTACGCATGTTAAGCGCCTCTAAAAATAACTATCGATTTAACAAGTAAAAGCGTTGTTTCGCTTCAAAACTTTCTCCGAATGCCTGGATTGGTAAGATTCAACTGTGAAACAATGTTGTGGAGTGACTTTTACTTATTCATTGCTAGCTAGTTTACACCACTGAGCAATCAAGTTAACATTCACCCCAGCTGGGATCACAAGTTATTGAAAACTTCCTGAACCTCAAACCTCCTCTGAAAATTTCTATACCCTCCACTGAAATATTGTGATACTCTAGTTGTATCATACCACAATTACTGATATGCATGCTCACATCTTGAATTTTGATTTTGTAATTATGGAAATGTATAAAGGTCTGTTTTTGTGCATGTAGAACAACAGTGTAGCTTGGTTGTTTACCAGTTTCCTAGACTCTTTAAGCTACTTATAACAATAACTATAGTACTAAACAATGAAACAATATTGGATGACAACACATCTAATATGAAGGTCTACATTATAACAGTGTAGCTGGGTTACTTACTACTTTCCTGGACTCTTTAAGCTTGTTATCCTGTAACAGTGCAATGGGCGTGAATAGGGTACTAGCTAGTACTTAGCTTTGGAAATGTGTTAGCAGCCCCTCACATTAAATGGCACTTAAAAGATGAATCATATCATATCAGCAACTATACACAGCTGTTACACTCTTTCAGGTATATCACACATCACTACATGATGTAGTACTAAACTCAAAACATACTACCATATTGTGGGATTGTCTTGTGGACAAGTTTTTGTGCGAAAGTAAACTTATATGACACTTATCTCATGAGGTGATAAATTCACAAGTTTAAATTCCTCTTACACATTTATTACTTGTACTAATAAGTGTTCACTACAAGATGAAAAGCTAATGAAATTTTTGAAAATAGACATGTTTCCCTGTAACTGTTGACGTGTATTTATTCAGGTACCTGAAGCTCATAGAGAAATAGGGTAGCAGGGTAGTTGCTTTGTACTGTTCAGTGATGTATAGTGAAGAAACACTTGTTGTATAGGGGAACGAGCAACTGATTGAATTGTTATGAATAATCAAAAAGCTGTTATGTACATAACAAACACCTGGTTTGTTGATGAATATTCCACCACAAAAGTTAAAAGCTTGCAACAAACAAAATTGTACACAAATATTAACTAGTGACAATTCAAACAAGGTGAATTGTCACAAATTCAACTTAACAAGGTGAACTTGGTGTCACTTGATCTTGGCACCAAATTCACCTAAGGCCACTCCAAATAAATTCTCTGTTTCCCGTCCTGGACTCAGGCATATTTGCATGCGAGCGGGCGGTCCATTTCCATTATTTCATTATAAATATTTGCAGCTGTTCAAACCATTATTTGCCTGGAAAAACCATAAAAAGCTGCATAAAAGCTTGTTCTTTCCTTTTTAAGTTGCAAAATAGTACAAACGTGAAGTCTGTGCAGACGTGATAACTCTGCTGACAAGTAAGCTGACACTGTTTCAAGTGAGTCTGTCAGTATGCAAAAATAACCGGAAAATAATGGAAGAATACGGAATGATGGAATAATTAATTTTAGAACTGAGAGTACCAGATGCGGGCGGTGGACGGGAAACAGAGAATTTATTTGGAGTGGCCTAAATTGTTGTTATTAAAGGTATTGTCACTAATCTACCAACACAGCTATGTCTTGGCCACCACATTGGATTTCACACCTTTTTTCATCTTGCCTTTTTTGGGGGCTGCATCATTTCTATACAGAGTAGTTGTTTTGGTATAGATTACATAATACATGTCCTGTACTATAACACTTCGTCTTAATGATGTCTGTACGTGCATAGGTCCTGTAGGAGGTGGTCAGTTACAACAGGTTACTGACAATATCAAGGCAAGGTACCGACGTAAAGGATTAGTGAAATCTTCAGCAGAACAAGACCCATGGCCTCCATTTCATGCTAAATCCTTCACCAACTTAGCCCTAGTACATCAGAAAATATTGCAGTTACAAACTAAACAAGACACAACAATAGCAGCTAGGATACGTACTAAGGGAGACATACACAAAATACCTGAACTAACATCATCAATTAAACTGGAAAATATCCATCAACTATTCACTCCTATCACTTCAGATGATCAATGTCTCAATAGTATCCTAATAGAGGGTCACCCTGGAATTGGGAAGACAACACTGGCTAAGGAGATCTGTTTACAATGGGCTAACAATAAACTGCTCACATCAGATAAACTGGTACTATTACTGATGTTAAGGGACCCCAATTTACAGAAGATCACTAGCACAGAAGAGCTAGTGAAATATACACTACCTGCAGATCAGGTACAACCTGTTTTGAGCTACTTACACACCACTAATGGAGCTGGAGTAACCTTCATCATTGATGGATTTGATGAACTCAGTAATAAACTACGCCACACATCTTTCTTTAGGAAACTCATTGAAGGGGACACTCTACCTAATGCCCGAGTAGTGGTGACATCAAGACCATCTGCTTCAGCTTGTCTACATCAACATGTTGACAGAAGAATAGAAGTTCTTGGATTTGAGAAATCTAGCAAGGAACAATACATTGATGATGCTTTGAAGACTTCTCCTTCTAAACTACAAACATTAAAGAGACATTTTCAACAATATCCCAACATTGATGCAATATGTTACATACCATTAAACATGACAATCATAGTATTCCTGTGTCTACTAGGATCCCTGCCACCAACTGCCACTGAAATGTTTGCAAGTTTCATCCTGCACACAGTCTGTCGTCATCTTAAGAGGACAGGGAAGATTGCTGAAGATGCGCACATCAACAAAATGGAACGCTTACCACAGCCAGTCCAACAAGTACTACAACAACTACAGAAAGTTGCATTTGATGGTCTTGTAGAGGACAAAATAGTATTCACAATGGATGACTTACCTGACATGTGCAGGGATGATCCCACTTGTTATGGACTATTACAATCTGTTGAATGTTATTGTTCAGATGAAATTGGTATTCCATCCAAATCCTTCAACTTCCTACACTTGGGAATACAAGAATATTTTGCTGCCAAATATGTAGCAACCTTACCAGAGGATGCAGTGTACACACTAATGAAGGAGTCATTTCTTGTTACTGATAATTATGACCCTGATCCTGATAGTAAGAGTGTCCGCCTCTCCAACATGTGGATCATGTATTGTGGTATAACCAGTGGACAGTGTAATTCTTTAAGACACTACCTGTCAAGTAATCATGACTATACTGATAGATATAGTTTATTATATAACGATAGAAATTACGACTTCTTACATGATAATGATTATGAAGACAATGACCAATATTATAGTATTGAAGAAAACACAACACAATCATCTGGTGATGATAACTCAACTACATCAGACCATCAGATCACTCCTACACATCATCCATCATCATCCATCACACCTGTGATGTCACACTGGTGTGATTCGCTACAAATATCATCCATTAGTTCCCCTTCACTGACTCCTCCAACCCAACCAGTCAGGTACCCACTAACATCATTAAGAGGTCAACACTTCACATCTTACCCTCAACCATTAATGGAACACCACAATGTGTATCATCCTTACCAACAACAACAACTGGGGTATCATCCTGTATCCAGTCATCATGATCCTAGCAACAGTGAACATGTTACTACTAATATTAACACACAAGTGGCCTCAGGAAAGATGGCTGCTCCATCCCAACAAGGATCAACTTCTGATCAGGAAATATCCAACATTCTAACTATCTCAAGAGACATCCTGAAGGACCCAGTAAAGGTCCTCTACTTGTTCCAGTGTTTCCAAGAGGCTCAGGGTGACAAGTTATGTGACATCTTATCCAAATCATTTGATAGTGGTAAGATTGACCTCCATGACTACAGGCTCCTCCCACACCAGGTGGTGTCCCTGGGATTCTTCCTATCAAGATCACACAGGAAATGGAAGGAACTAAATCTGGATGAGTGTCTGATTGGAGATCATGGCATCAACCTACTACATCACTACCTTTGTGGAGATAAAACAAACAAACAAGAAATAACAACAATTGATCTTAGTAGGAATAACCTCACTGTAGCATCATCACCTCTCATTGGTGACATCATCACTCACCTTCAACCACATACTCTGAAGTTAAATCAGAACAATATTACTAATGTGAGGGACATCTGCACTGCAGTAAAAAACACTAACACAGTCAAAGTGTTAGACATGACGAGTAATGACCTCACAGCACAAGAAGCATCAGCAATATCTGATATGATGACCTGTTTGGAGGAGTTGGACATCAGTAACAACAAACTTGGTGATGATGGAGCAGATATAATATCAAAAGGAATAACAAAAACCAACACACTGAGAGTATTGGACATCAGGAACGATAACATCACATCCACAGGAGCTATAGCAATTGCAAACAGTTTACTACACAACACCTCACTGGAGGGACTAAACATGAATTACAATGCTATAGGTCAAGATGAAGCCACAGCAATTACTCAAGCCATTACTAATAACAAGACACTAAAGAAACTGTTACTGTTTGGTGATGATATAGTAGATGAACAGTCAGCCATGATAATAATGAGGAGCCTACACCATAACAACTCTATCACTATGCTGTCGCTTCCTTTTACACTAGTGGAAAATGATAACGTGAAGACAGAAATTGAAGACATCAATAGTACAAGGAGGAAATGTAATATACAAGAATTACTATTAATTTATGCTCTAATTTGTAATCTAGGTACCAGTGTTGGGAGTAACGCGTTACATAAGTAACGTGTTACGTAATATTATTACTTTTGTGGTAACAAAGTAATATAACGAAATACGCTATGAAAACAGGTAATATAACGCAAGATACTTTACTTACAAACGTAACGCGTTACCTAAGTAATATAATTACTGTAACGAGTCTAATATGACGTAATATTATTACTAGAAGTAACGAAGTTACTAGTCTCGTTAGTTATCCTCTGAGTAACGCCTAACCACAATGGAGTAACGAGGCCTATTGAATGAAGCTTATTCACTAGCTTCTTACTTATAACCAAGATTTGTACATTGTCCAACAATGCAATCATGTCACGTGATAAGGTGGTAGTTTCACACGCGACAGCTTAAGGCTGTGGACACAAAGTAATATAATATGTAATATTATTACAGTTACTTTATTTTATGGGTAATATGTAACTGTAACTAAATAGTTCTGTTGCAAGTAATATGTAACTAGTTACTTTTACAAAGTAACTTGCCCAACACTGCTAGGTACCAACTGCTCTACAAAATCAACACATCACCATAGTAACCATTAACAAGTTATATTACACTTGTACAGATTTTTATTCTTCACACAATTATTAAATTTTTATTATTAATACATGTTAGCCATCATAATCTAATACAAATTTTACTTGTGAAAGTTTCTCATTTATAAAAACATGTTCCATACACAGGTCAAATTACAGTTAAGTTCATATTAACAATTTTATTACCATAATTTGTACCAATGGTCCAAACATTGTCAGTTCCAGTGTTCAGTAGACATTACTAGCTCTATCACAATTATTATCATACAGACTATCAATGATAACATGGTTATACAAGTTGTATTATATCAACATTCCATTACCAGATATTGTGTGACTGTTCTATTAGAGTAATCTTTGTTGTACTGACTACTAAAGGTAGTAAGTCACCTGACCTTGAACCTGAAATTAAGCAGTAATATTGTATTTAATATTTGAAATTGAAAATGAAGTGACAACAAAAATTTTTATAGTATATAGTGAACCTCTCTATCACAGACATTTTAGGATCCAGAATTTTTGGCCACTTTTTGCTGTAATATAGAGGTGTTCCTCTTCAAAGGCAAAAAATATATTAACCAGACCTGTTGGGACCAAAATTTTTGCCATTGTTTTTTTAATTTTTAGTGTCCTTAATTCAGGGAGTTTGTTAAGAGAGGTTTTATTGTACACCCAACAATGGGAGCTAACATCATAAATATAAGAAATGTTTTGTTTATAATTAATAGTAGTCTAACTATGTACAATATTATAATATATTATTCAAAAAAGAAAATTAAAAATATTATCTCCACTACATATTAACAGTTAATGCCAATAGTGATCAGTGTCTTCTGCTCCAGTGTTGTTAGTTGGGTAGGTCTATACTGGTACTCCAGAATGAGTTGGTGGAAGAAGTGCTCCAAATGAACCTGTAGACAACAATAATGATAGTAGCTAATAAAAATGTGACTGCCTCGCTGTGTTTTTGTTTTATTAGCATTATCTCTAGTGTCCAAGGAATATATGACCAGTTTCAGCCTATTGTGGTACAGTAGACCCTCACTTATCCGACCCTCGTTTATCCGTACCCTTGCTTAGCCAAAATTGTAAATGACTGTTCTATTAGAGTATTTTGAGTAAAAGTGTATGCTCTGTTAGAGTAATTCCAGAGGAGGAAGGGAACGAATTAGCACCACTAAAATGAATTATGCAAATGGTCGTTTTCTGGAATGAGGTAAAATATGTGAATGGCATCATCGCTAAGTTAAAGAATGGTTACCAGGCTAGTGTTAAAATATTATACGTGAACAATTGTTTATAGATTTCACATAGAAAACCAAGTGCTTTTACAAAACAAAATACATCACCATGTTGCTGACACAAAGCACAATCCGAATATCTAACAACCCCCTGCCATCCCCACCATTAGCTAGTTTTGCATTGCGACTACTGAGGCTCACGTGAAACTCTATACAAACTAAGCAATTAACGAAATAGTTTTAAGTAGCACTTATGAAGCATTTCCAACCTCCTCTGGAGGAATTCCACAGCAGAGCTCTGTATATAAATGTATGGGCTTCAGTTATCTGAACAATTCACTTATCTGAACACCTTTACCATTCTCTGAGATACATTGAGGTTTGGATAACTGAGGTATGATAGGTCATTTGTTTCAAAAATAAAATTTAACATTTGATATAAAAATTTTATTTAATATTTGATTTTGTACTACATTGTAATATTTGATATTGAACATTTGTTATTTGATATTTACTATTTAATATTTGATGTTAAACATTTGTTATTTGATTTTTATTATTTGATATTTAATATTTTGTTATTTGATATTGAATGTATTTGTGACTGAATTTGACAAAACAAGGCTTCGACGCACAAAGCTTTGTTAGGAGATATGGCGATTTTAAGGAATCATTGTGTAATAACTTCCCAGTGCCTACAGCTGTGCAAACAAAATTTGCACCAATTGTTCATCTGTTCACTAGCTATCACTGAGTGGGTGTATACATTTCTGATACCCAAAATTTGCCCTGTTTTGAGCAGCTTTTTTCGAGCGGGTAATAATATCACAGATGGCAGTAATAGGGTGGGAGGGTGGGGGTGGATGGTGGTCTTAATATACGGGTATAAAATGGAGTAAGAAGACGATTGGAATCCAGAGGCCAAGTTTGGGCTCTCCATGGCCCTCCATGGCCCTCAAATTACTCCAAATTGACTGAGAACACTATTGGCGAGCTCTCTGTGAAGTCCCAGCTCACTACACACCATTATCACAAAGCCATGGCCATTTAATGGTGCCAATCTCACACTCGTGGCTTTGACAGGGTCGGAAGAAAGCTGCTACAGAAACCAGACTTGTCAGTGCTGAAGGAGGTACAGTGTGAAATATGATAGTGTATTAGACCAGCAATCCATTTCTGGTAAAATCGTAAGTTTGATTTTGTGTGTGTGGAAGCCTGGTTTTGTGAAATCCGGTCACATTTGTTATTTGATTTTCCATATTTATTTGAATTTGATATCGTTATGGGTTATCGATATGGATACAGTATCAGTTTATATTATCGGTTTCTAGTAATCACGAGATCCGTCCAGTTCTTAAGATGCAGGTTAGGTGATCCCGGCACGGCATTTGTTCGCCAGGAAGCACGTGTAGTCAACTGGACCACCGCCGGGTGTTAATCACCCTCGATTGACAGCAAACACTATTACAGTCTTGTTAAATTCTCACCTCGGATAGAGCTTCATTATTATCCGCACTGCTCATGTTCACACCTGCACCTCGCGAATAACTGCCGTGCCGGGATCACCTGACCTGCATCTTAAGAACTGGACGGATCTCGTGATTACTAGAACCCGATAATATAAACTGATACTGTATCCATATTGATAACCCATAACGATATCAAATTCAAATAAATATGGAAAATCAAATAACAAAATATTAAGTATCAAATATCAAATAATAAAAATCAAATAACAAATATTTAACATCAAATATTAAATATCAAATAACAAATGTTCAATATCGAATATTAAAATGTAGTACAAAATCAAATATTAAATAAAATTTTTATATCAAATGTTAAATTTTATTTTTGAAACAAATGACCTACCATACTGAGGGTCCACTGTAATTAGTTTTGGAATTATACCATAGACAGTAGGAAATAGCAAAGTAATTGATGACTACACTGAACACAAGTTGATGTTATGCTGCTTATAAAAACCAGGCGCCCATGCAATAAATACTACTGTAATTCAGCATATTTCATAATTTATGAATTATTTTGCAATTTGGTAATTACATCGCTATTAGTGCTGTAAACCAGTGTCCAATTAACCAGTTATTAACTGGTGTTGTCTAGGTCAGCCAATAACTGGTGAAGAAACCTTTAAACCAGATATTGCCCACCCACTTGGTAAACCATAAATTACCCCTGCTGACAAGTGTTAACATCATAACATAACCTCAAAGTATGTGTAAATATGTGATTGTAATAACTGTTATTGCAAGACAGGATGTTGATGGTTAATTTGGCATGGGAGTGTAAATGGTGGAATACTGGAATGGTGGAATAGAATTTTTAAAAGTTTTTTACATCCAAATAAGTACAACTCCTCCCCTTAAGTAAGCAAATAAATAGGATTCCTTTTGAAGTCAGCTCTTTTAGCATACTTTTCCTCACCACAACACTTGTATGACTTACAACTCAATACTTTATTACTTGTCTGAAACTAACTGTCTTAATGAAGGTTCAGTTCAGTGTACAACGTGGCACTACCACAATGAACTTTGGCTTAAATTTTGTTTTTTTTGACATAATTGTGGAAATGGCTCATTGTAAACACTTACAAGATAGTCCCGTTTCACTTTTCCCAAAGATTTTCACTTAGGCTCCAAGGTTAGTGGTAAACACCTCATACAGGCTCTGCCCTTTGTGTTCGCCCTCAGTGCCTAACTGGTAAAGTTGATAATAAATAAACAAATACTTCATTATATAGTGCATGTACTTTTACAATGCACACATGTAATCAACTAGCTAGCTAATATTTATTGGGAACAAGGGTTAAGTCAGGAGTCTTCTTGGTATTCATAATAAACTGCTATTGTGCATGTTCATAACTGACATTACATCATTACATTGGTAAACTTTGTCTATAATGAGGTGAATTATGCTAAAAGAGCTGACTTCAAGGGAAATCCTATTAATTTGCTTACTTAAGGGGAGGAGTTGTACCAAGAGTTCATAATATATATAAGGAAGAGAGAGTGTCGAACGCTCAATAGACCCCATACAAACACACTGGGTAAAATATAACTCGTAAATTATCGTTAAACCCCGTTTTTTGTTATCACCTTACAGACTTGACAAAGGCTGTTGATAAGCGATGATAACGTTGAAGACCTTCTCTAGTGTATGGCTTTCGATAGCCGATACAGCATTCAGTGGAATTCCTTTTTACGATATGAGTGGTGAAGAAACTCTGACGCCTAGGCGGTTTGCTTCGGTCAGCAAGCGCCGTCGTTTGGCTGATAAGGAGGACCTAGTAAACAGTAACCAAGACAGCAACGCTGGGGTTAGTATCAATGTAATCGAAGAAGAAATGTATGCTCTGTTCTAATCACACAGCTCCGAGACACGTGCCGTGACTTCTCTGCCGCTCCACAGCACCACGAACAGTCAAATCCTGCGGTGTCGAGTTGTCAATCCCAGATACAGCCATTCGAGTGGCGGCCTTCAGTACCCAGTCAGCATCTACACGGATTTACTGGACCACAAGCTGAACAGATTTATTCAACAGAGGTAATGAATATTGATTTTAATGCACAGCCATCGCATTTTTACTATTATTTTTTCTGCTCATGTACAGACTTTCAGCACTGTTCAACCAACATTTCTGCTTCCCCCAAGTATTGCAGAAACCCCACAGCAATGGCCATGGTCAATGCCTGTTATAACAAAATTTCCACAACTTTTACAGAATGGTACTTCAAGTTGTCTGGGGTATGGACCATGTAGTCTGCAGCCTGACCCATCATCAGTTTCTACCCAACCTCCACATTTATCGAACGACACTGAACTAGTAGCCAATCAATCCAGCTTAGAGGAGTCAATGCAGTTACCTGATGCTTCAGAGAATGAACCAACAGAATTGTTGTGTTTAGAGAGTGCTGTCACCAAGGGCCAGGCCACTTATCCAGAGTTGTTTTTCTTGAAGAAAGATTATAACAGAAAAGTTAAATTGGAAGTGACACCCAAGAGAATGCACCATGTGTCTGGAAGTGGTCTTATATCAGTAGCCAGGATCACATTCAATCAAGTAGAGCCGTCTGGATTTACTTATGATTTACAAGTCCTCTTCTCATCAATAGAGACTGGAAGTGTTGCTAATTTGGACGAATTTATGTCAGTATGCAGCAAATTATCAACCGATGCTCAGTACAAATTCTGTCCTGGTTTAAATGAAAAGTTCTATTATGACACTTTCTTTGCTACTATTCGCTATCATATAAAAAGTGTGAGGATATGGGAAAAGCCTTTTAACCGGATTGACTCGAAGAATTGTTCCATGTGGCATCAGCTTTCAAAGAATCAGAGTAAAGAAGAAAAGAAATCGCTAGAAGTGTTGTGTGGCAGCTGTAAGCGTCTCTGTACCAACTTGGAATATCGAAAGCGCCAAACAGATGTTAGCCCAGCCCGGAAAGTTGCCCGGCAACAGTCATCATCTCACTTCAAATTGAAATATCTATCTCCTCTAAGTACAGCTGCAAGGAAGAAGGCTGCTCAAACAGAACGTTCAGCTGATAAGGCCAAATTAGCAAAGCATGAGGAGTTGGATGTACCACTAGATGATGACCAGTCTGATGAGCTTTGCGATGTAATAAAAAGGATTGAAGAGACATGTCCAAACGAATTGGACAAGATATTTCAAGAAGGAGATGACCATGCAGTGGGTGATCTTGTTCGCAACTCTTGGGAAGCAGACAAACTAAATGGCAAAAAAAGTTTTTTTAAGGACCAACACAAGAATGGTAAGTTCGGTGATTTTTTTTGTTGATTTTTGTTAGTGGATGAAAATTGTAGAAAATGGAAAGCGCTGTAATCGATGGAGTTTAGTTACAATTAGAGTAGGTAAGTAGTTGCTTGTCTCATGTGTATGTTATTAGCAAACCTTCTTATATGTAGCTCTAGCTGTATTTGTTCGCAGTCCTGCTGCCTATGAAGCTCTCAAGAGTTTCAATATTTTGCAGCTTCCATCAAGAGCAACTTTACAATCATACACAGGGGCATTTTTAGATGAAGCAGGAGCATACCGGGAGGCAATTGGAAAGCAAGTAGAGAAGTACGGAATATTCAAGGAAAGTTGTAAGGCTGAAGGGAAGTTGCTGCCAAAGTCTGATGGAGTAATAATCTTTGATGAAGTCAAGGTAGTATCTTCACTGATGTGGAACTCGCGAAACCACAAAATTATTGGCTTGGCTATGACAGAGGAAGATCAAGCATCGCTACATGATGTTTTTCAGTTATTCGACAAGGATCGTCGGATTAAGCAAACAAAATATATGCTCCAGTTTTTGTGGAGAGATGTTACATCTTCTTTTGATATTGTGGGGCCATATTTTTCCAGTGAAGATTCGATGAATGGGAAGTTCATTTGTTCATGTGTTTTGGAAACAATAAAGCTTTTCCATGTAAGTTGGTGACATATAATAATATTTGTACTGTATATATTAAATCTAGGTTCATGGGCTGCGGACAGGTCTCCTTATTTGTGATGGAGCTGCTACAAATCTGTCAGCATTAAAAGCCACACATGGACATTATGGTATGTATGGCACCGGGGATGGTCCAGACACTTACATGATCAAGCCTTGGTTTGTCAACCCATATGATCCTTTGCGTAACGTCTACTGGCTAATATGCCCTAGCCACCAGGTATGTTTAGTAAAGTTGTGTGATGGTTTTATATTTCATATATTAGTTGAAGAATATGATCAACGCTCTGTTCTCGTCCCAAGATGGAGGAACAAAGCGTTTTACCGATGAAAATGGTACTAATTTTGATTGGAAGACCATTTTAGACATGTACTCGCGAGAATGTTCCAGAAGAGATAATGGAAATGCCCGAATGGTACCCAGGTTACGTGAGGCTTACATACTTCGTGACTCATGGACAAAGCTCAATGTCATGCCTGCTAAGATTATGCAAGTAAGCACGAAGCAAAATTGTTTGGTTGTCATTCTCAAACCTCTAGCAAGAGAATGTTTTGTCAGAATTATACAGTTACACAATTCAAGACCCTCCACCTGCTGATGTTGAGAGTGTCAAAGCTACATTGCATTACTTGGAGGCCTGTCAGAAGTTGTTTGAAAAGGGGCTACTTAGTCATGAGAAAGTTTGTGATATCGACAGCAAGGTAGTGAAGTCGATTAAAGAAGGGTATTCATTCTTTGTGAACTGGCATACTAACCTCTCAAAGGACGGTAAGCTTTTGTATTCATGATAATTGCAACTATAGTGTTAGTCTAGCAGCACCCACCCTTTGCTAAAATCTGGTGACCATAGCATATGGTAGTTGAGTGACTGGATATTGTGTTTGCACGTCTCGTTAGACCCTTACTATTAGCAAAGGGGCACGCAATGCCATAGTGTGCTATTAACTACAAGAAACATTTCTGTTATGTATACAATTGGTTTCTGTTATATAGGTGAATTAAGTGCACAAGACAGAAGGTTTATTAGCTGGCAAAGTAAGCACATGATTTATCAAGTTTTGCTAGTGTCATGTTTTTAATCATGTATACAGCATTTGATCTTCTCAGGGTTTGTGTCTATGGGTTCATAGGCTACACAACCTGGTTTTTGGAGGAATATCCAGATCACTTTGTCAGCCCTGTAAGATTGTCAGGAAGTGCTGTTGAAACTCTCTTCAGCCAATTTAAACACACACGTGGAGGTAAACTGAGTGCCACTAACTACTCTACAGCAAGAGCTGCACATCTTGTGAAGCATTGTGTAACCTTCCATGATGGATCAAAAGGGTACAGAGATGTTCCATTGGAATTATCGGAGTGTATTCTGGAAAAAAAGAAGTACAAACGTAATGACAAATAATTCTTATTCATTCATTATTGTAATATTGCACTTCTAAATTTATCACAATTCCCCAAATATTTCCCATGTGAATTTTCATAAAAATTTAACTATACAGTAAGAAATAACACAGACAAAACACCTCAGTACAAATCAGTTATTTTATTTTAGTTTTAAGGTTTACATGATGGCTTAACAACAAGTCTCGTAAGTTCTGTCTTGCCAAAGTACCGCTTCCTTTACTGGAAGCTTCTGTTTGTTTGAAACTATCTAGATATTCTTGAACTCTGATATGACACAATTTACGAGTCAGTTCTTTAAACACTCCATCTAAGCAAGATGAGCTAACATCTCTCAACTCTGACACTTTTGACAACACAGAATTTACAAATAGCAACCAAAGATTGGAATCTTTCTCAATAGATACAGCCAGTGTGGTTAACAATTTTGATCCTTCACGTCTAAACATTTCATCTGTACAGCTCTTAGTAGTGGCAGTGTCAACAGCTTTCAAAAATGGCATCAGCTCTTCACACGGAAAATACATGTATCCACAATCCCTGTATTTCAAGTAGCTTGGAATGTGAATTTTCTCCTCAATTTTGTGTATGCTTAATTTCTGCAGAACACTAATCTCTAGAGATACTCTTTCCTTTAGTGATAATCCACAAGACTTTATTTGTGAGTACCTGTTGTGCAACATGCTTGATAGGGATGCCCCTCCAAAGCGATAATAAACATCATCACTATCTTCGAAACATGTTGGTGTAGGTTCCTGGTGAACTTCAATGGCTGAATGACAAGTACGGAGAAGCTCATCATAAACACAGCTGCAAAACAAAATTAAAAATTTCTTTGCATCATCTTTTGTCAAAGAATATAACATCACTACACGGTGCCACTGGGAGCGGACTGACACAACACAACATCAACTGCAATGGGGTCATCTGGGTGCAATCCGATCAGTGATAACTCACGATTGTAGTCTACGAGATAGTAACTGCAGTGCTGGTGCCATTGGAGTTGAAATTTTAAATATTTGTCTGCCAATGTTGAACAGTCACTGTACATTCTTACAAATTGCTTCTTTAATTGGTCTGCTAAACAGTGTAGTGAACTCAAAGGTACGGACGCACAAAACTGTTTGAGTTCTTCACTAGCGTTGAGTGGCAACTGATGTCCTACTGCTGTCATTGCAATGACAGAAAGCGTTCCACTACTGTAAGTTTTCACTTTCTCTGCGACGTTCGACTTTTCCGCTTTAGTCAAGATTCTTCGCTGACGAACCTTACTATTATCTTGATGATTTGCAGTCTCTTGAGCCGTTTCACCTCGCGCCATTTCACAACTGTCAACTCTGTCTTGTGCTCGGACTTCTTGTGTCTTGGCCGTCTTCGCGGATACTCTGGCTTGCTTTTTCTTCTTACTGGCCGTGGTGGTAGAAGGCGCTTTCCTCTTCGTTTTTCTAGTTTTCACACTCCCTGTTACTTCGCTCATTGTCAACGGGAATGAGTATGGTCTCGTGATTCAATCAGTATCGATATCAAGTTTTGGCTTTAAGCGCACTCCTACTGCGCTACGATAGAATTGTCATTTGCCGATGCTCCAGTGAAGTGTATTCGACACGTCAGAGGTGTTAAACGTCTACTTTACCCAGTGTGTTTGGTGGAATCAATACCCGTTCGACACTCTCTCTTCCTTATATATATTATGAACTCTTGGTTGTACTTATTTGGATGTAAAAAATAATATTGAACTTTAAAAAATTCCATTCCACCATTCCAGTATTCCATTCCACTCCACTGTTTATACACTCCCCTTTGGCACCACCCTAAACCTTCCAGCAGGCTTGTTGAGTCACATTGTCTGCCAATATACAAACAAACCAATTAACAGGTTATTGGCAATTATTGGTAGGCAATCAACCAGTGAGAAAAATTTTGTAGGTATACAGCACTAGTTGCTATGCACTGCTAAGGAAGCATCAATTAAAATAAACCACTTTAAACTGCAAATTACACACATGAAATATCTTCTCAACTACTGTATTTTATAGTGTGTCTATTGTTTTCTCGTGCGAATTGCATAGAGAAAGCCTCAAGGCTGCCCTTCATTTTCATCCACATAAGTACGGGTAACGTCCCCTTTTAAGTCAAAGGATACGCTACCTCTAGTAGCCTGAGGCCTTTAACATTGTTTTAAAGTTGTTAAACGTCCATAAAATAGAACGGGAAAACCATTACAGTACACACTACAGTACTTGATAATACTGTAATACTCTTCTTCTCCATGTTCTGCGAATAATTCTGAACAAATAGTAGACTAAGCAACGTATCTACTATACCTCTAGCCATTACTCTGCTTACTGGTCGAATAATTTTTTTGTGCATGGTGTAAGGACTTCAAGAAGAAACTGTTCCGCTGTTCTGCATTGCTCTTTCATCCCATGCTCTGGCTTTAAGGTACGTAGTTTAAACCATATACTAATAATTAGACACTGCGACCAATGGAAACTAAGTGATTTAGTAACCCCTCACAGGGATGTGCCCAGGTTTAGAATAGTGGTGGCTATAAAACAGACTTGAGGTTTAGGATGGCTATAATTACAAAAGTTAGTGGTGCATTTGTACTGAATGGTGAGTAATAGTGGTGGTTATTTTTGGTTGATTGGTGGCTATTTTATCTGAGTGGTGGTTGGTCCCGACCACTGCCGACCATTGTGGGCACATCCCTGCCCTCAGGCCCTTAGTAGTGCCCTCACTGCACTTGGGACGTTACAGCCTCAGGCCATCGAGGCTACTAAATTGTTTAGTTCCCTTGGTCTTGGTGTCTATTATGGAGTGCAATTAATCCCAATCACACTGGTAGTTTCTAAAATTGCACTGTTAATCTGACAGTATGGTGTGCTTCTATTGGAACCAAATGACGAGTGGTATTGCCATAGTAATAAATTCCCATAACAACAGAGTGATTGCTTAGCAACATTTGCTAGGTAACTGTTGCTAAGTGTGGGTACCTTTTGCCATGATTAATTTTCAAATTTCTGAGTAACAGTTGCTAACGTGGAAGGTGGTCACTATACGATTAGTAGGTAATCACACACATTTTCGTGCAATTAGGGAATAATTGTACTTGTGGCTGTTACTTGTACAATTATTCTCTAATTACACTCAAATGTGTGTGATTACCTATACTTAGTGTTTATAACTAATAAAAATAAATACATACAAAAAAAAAACAACAACAACAACTGGTCAGTAGATATGGCCCATCAATACCTGCTTTGAGTGGCCAATGTGCCGCTTTGGTCAGATATTGGCTAATGATCAACTGTTATATTGCACACTGCAGGGTGATATTATTGGCTGGAACACCCCAGTTCTACATGACCCCTACTATACAGTACTACTGTACTGTATGACCACTGTAAACTAACTGAATGTTCTATATACATATTAGACTATTTATGTTTATTAGTGTATCTTGATACTTTCTACTTTAGAACTATTACTCAACAATTTTAATCCTATTTCAACTAAACCACCATTAACCCTGAAACTTGCATAGTCCAGGATTTGATTTTAATGAAACCAACACACAATAATTTATGCCAATGGTTTCAAACAGCCATATCTGATCCAGTCCCTTAGAAATACAGATTTTATTAATTGGCAAGGAGCAAGATATCTGTGTATAAAGTTTTAACATACAAGAACCCACCCACTATGAAGTGTTGTTTTCTTTCACCTTCGTGTCGTTACTGCATGTTCTTGTCAGCAATTTTAATATATCAACTGAATTGCCACCACGTACCAAGCAACATGACGTCAAGAGAAAGTACATGGGATGGCCAAGTTGTGGCCTTTTGTCTATCGTTGTGTGAAGAAGAAAGATGTAGAAAACTTTTGTAATTCTAAGGCAGTGTGAAACTCTGGGTTGGAAGGATGCGATGAACAATGGGACAAAATTTAAAGATGAGTTAAGGGGTAACTGTAGGTTTTAGATACGTAGCTTCAACAGTTCTTATACTATGAGAGTTTGTTTTAATCCTTAAACCTGCATAACCCATAAAACTGGATTTTAACCTTATAAATATGTGCACCTTGCACAAAACGCTGTATCTTTAAAAGCATCTGTCCTAAGGCTACGCAATTTATGTCATTCTACTTGTGATGCAACAAGGATTAAAATGATACCTAGGGTTTTACCCACTAAATGGTGGGGGCCAAACTAGCCATGTCAATACGATTTTGTAAGGAAACACACAAATGTTTATAAAGTGGTTCATGACTCAATGGTGGCTGCTTTTATCACCTTGTAACAAGTTCCCTTGATCCTCCATTAAAGTTTCTATCATGCCATATCTATATATGACTCACACAAGTAAACCCACAATCGAAAGTAAACACACAACAAGAATTTTAAACATGGAGATGTGACTTGTTGTTCATCAATAACAAGTAAACCAATGTAATTAACCTTCTCCAAGCCAAGCTGAGCCTTTGTCTGAAATAGTTTACCTGGTAGGCATGACAACAAACCATTTTTATGGTATACATAAAGAGGTATACATTTCCCCAGTGTAAGTATATTTACAGAGACAATTGTTCACCTTAACATCAATATGACTTATGGGGTCATCCTTAAACTGATCATCATCATCATAGTCATCATCACACATGTCAAACCCTACCATCATCATAGTTACAGAAGGTAATACCACACGACCTCACCAGGGAAGGAGCTAGCAGGAGCTAATAACTCAGTGATGTCATCATTGAGGTCTTCCCAACCATCCTCCTCCTAAAACAGTAGTGGGGAAGTGTTTAATGGTGTGACATGTGTACTGACAGGTATAGACCATGTGCACACTAAGGCGTGACACTTTATTACATCATCAAAATAACGCATCAGCCATTTTTGAGGGCAAAATAAGTATACATTCTATGTCTAGGAAACTTTTTAATGCTAATACGAAGGAATCATACTGAAAGATAGAGTAGCACTGGTATAAAGTAAGTTACTAGGTAAAAGTATATAACATACTTGCGGCATGACAAATTATTCTGCTTAGGGAAGGTTCTTGCAACAGAACACTCGATGCTTTTGCCCTTACTTTTCTCACAAACTATCGTGAAACTTGAAGCCATAGCAACTTTCCCCCCGTTTTTGCCTGACCACGCCTTAGGTCTATAGCACTAGATAGTAGGAAGATCACTTTGTACAACAACTCTACTGAAAATAAACATTGGTGGGTTTAGTGGTGTTTGTTTTTGTTTACATTTTAACTTCCGTTTGCATTAGTCTACAAGGTTAGGATTTGTCTTAAAGTGTTCACCTTGGATTGGCAAAACACAAGTGACTACAAGGCTAAAACTACAGTATACCTTGGTGGAATCCAATTCATGGTGAACATTTTAAGCCTAATTCCACTTTGTAGACTAATACAAGTGAAATTATGGCTGAAATTCAGTAGTACAAACAAGTATTAAGATATTTTATGTTAATGTCTACAACATAATAAACACACATCACATGTATACCATTGGGGCTATAGTAACAATACAAAAATATTCAAACTCCTCATGAGCAGGTGAATAAGATGATGTATAGTATTGAGTATATTTCCCTGAGAAATGGCTCAATTAAAAAGTTCCATATAATTCCTTTGTAGCATGTATATTTTGTTAAAATTTTTTTTAAGTATGCTGGTATGAGCTTTACTGAAATGTACTGGTTTACCTCAATATTTACTAGTTAGCTGACCTCAGAGCTATCATCACTCCCATCATCACCATTACCATGGTTACCAGTAGCCTGTGTAGCCTCTAGAGTATTCTCCAAGTCCTTCACTAACAACTTGAACAATTTTGATGGTAGTGGAATAGTAGTGTATTGAACTATATGGTAGAGAATAATCTATGGTTTAAGCTTGGTAGTCATGGTGATAACAAGTGAACTATACAAACTACTGTAGTAACAATAGTACATCCCAGTGTGTGGGAGTATCAAAGTGCCGCGCTGGGTTATAACTACCATACAGCTAGACAGAGCGGCGCTGCTCCTGTACGATATATTAGTTATCACCCAGTGATAACTAACTTATCACCCTGTTGCGGAGCCACTCAGTCTCTTTCGTGACATCATAATAACCGCGAATGGCATTGTTTACCAATGGAACAAAGAGCCAAATAAGAAAATATCCAAAACACACCAATACAGCTGATTACAGCACTTAAAACTAGCAAAATCTTACAAGAAAACTGTTAATCCTTACACAATAACACTACAAGTTACCAATATGATAGTTTAACAAATGTCAAGAATAGTCCGTGACGATTTTCGCTCCAGCAATCACTCCCAACGGTCACTATGGTGAAGAACTAACTTCCTCTAGCTTCATCGTTCTATCTCGGACTATGGTAACCACTTGTTGGTCTTTATTTTTCTCTTGCACACCACGCGACACCACCATACCAACGTCTGACGAAGGCGAATCGTACCTGGAACCGCTGCTTCATAACACCGCCCTTCACTACAGTTTGTAGGCAGTATGTAAGGTCTCTCTTGTAGCTACGAAGTAGAATCTCCACACAATTCGGACGAAATCTTGACAGGAACTCAAACCAGAACTTAATTTACTATCCGTAAACTTCTGCGCACTCCCGTGCACTGGGATATAAAATAGTTATATCCCGTATACTCGGATGATATCATTGTTATTACACTCGTCCTCGGCTCCACCTCGGACTCGTGTAATAACAATGATATCACCCTCGTACCGGGATATAACTATAACTAATTTATACTATAGCTAGTTGTACCAGTTATCTAGTCATAGTTAGATTATCATACTATACATGTGTGACCAGATCTACAAGAATCCCACATGTTAGTACAAGCCTAATTTTACAGTAAATGCAATAAATGCAATGGGTGAAGTGTTGACGAAATTGAAAAAGCTAACAATTTTGAGCTGTTGTTTAACGAATGAAGGTGATATCGGCACAATCCTTGGTAGCATCGTGATCACCAAAGCAACAAAATGTTTCATTCCTCTGGCTATTTAGATACAGAAAATGTAACAAAATGGAATTCTACAGTTATCAGGATTAGCTGATATTAGGCCTGAACCTGACGATAACTTCACCAGATATGTCTTATTTTAATAATCAGTAATTCATAACAACTTCACCTTGTGCTTTCTTTGATCTGGTTAAAACACCACCACCAAGACCATGTGATCTCACCTCCTCTCCCTCCACCATAATATTACACAGGTCCTTGTTGCCATTGGTAACACAGTATAGTAACAGTTGACACATAGCAACCATACTAGTGTGACACACATGGTAACACAACACCACCCCTCAGGGGTACAATAATAATGATCACCTTAGCTTGATATCATATTGTCCCATGAAATCATGGTGGGCGTGGCACCACTGGGTGAGCACAAATTGGAGTGATGAGTTACCAGTGATGTCAGGTATTCCACTGAGGAAGGTGATCACCTCCTCAAGATGACTGGACTGGAATAGGAAGATGAAGGTGAGAAGCAACGACTATTGGAAGGAGAAATATTTGTAGCATATTTCAACACATAATGAGCAAAAACTGTAAGGAAATTTTATATCTGATTAGGTACTTCACTAATAGCTCTGTACTTGACTGAAGTAGAGATTAAATGTCCACTAGTATAGCTGCAGGTGTAGATGACCACTCTTGTTTCATTGATTTTTGTTATATCATGTAAAAAGTTTTTAATTTTTCCTTACACTTGTTTGTTTAATATTTTTGCAGTAACACAATTCATCAAGCTAACCAATGATTCTCTTCTCATACGTAGTTATGAACAAGTTAACTGAGGCCAGGTAATCCTTACAGCATGCTGTGTTATCATGCAGTTAAAAGCCACACCGGAGACTACGCTTGAATGCCTGTCACGTTCAGTCATTCAAGAACATTCTTGGAAATAGTAAATCACTTACAACAACAACATGTTAACTGTGATGTAAGACTCTGTAACATTGTCTACTGTACAAGAAGAAAGAACTAGTGGATCATATAGGAAATGTTTGTAACACATGTATCATGATTCTGTCAACTATTTGATCAAATAAACCTTCATCAATCACACATTGACTGAGAAGACTCTCTGAAGTTTCTCATGTTCCTCCTTAGAAGTGCCTCAACTGGTTTAAAAATGCACTTAAGTTGGAATGGATTTGATACACAAAGTACTAGTGCCTTAACACAGTGTACACAGCACATAACAACTTAAAATAACAAAGTTACTGTTGTTGACTAACTAATGTCATGTGTATTATCAAATTCAAATCCCATTCACTCACTTGTACAATGGTTGGTGTTTGTACAGACTGGATCTTACTGAGTACTGCTCTGAGGATGGTCTCCAGGTGGGCACCTAATAGAGTACCCAACTGACAACAACATGAGGTGTGCACTTATTAGAACCACTAACTTGTTTGATTAGTGTTATAATTAATCGACCAACAAACGAAGCGGCGTATTCTGATTGGCTGGGAAGTAGAATGTGTAGTACCACGCTGACTGCACAGGCGAGACCTGATTGGCCAGATTGGTCATGCCTAAGGAGGTGTATACATGATTATATGACATAGTACAGCCACACCCACTAACCATTCCAGTAATTGTTGAGCTGCTACAGACAAGTAGTATTGTATACAAGTACCACCACTCTGTAGGGGAGTAATATGTGTGTGTCATAGTCAGTCAATCACATTTAATACTGTTAGACATAGTGTTAGAGAGTATGGTATGTAAGTATACAAAGTAGTTACTATTTAATAGTTATACCATGGCCATGAGGAATTAGCATGATACATATGCCCAAGCCTGAGGGCCACAGGCCCAGGCATATGTACAAGATGAATCCTGAATATACCACTAGGGTCTGCTCACCTAATAGGTGAAGGGAGACAAACCTGCATTCACCTCATTACTTTTACACAGAGGTTTGTAAACATTGATTGTGGGTTTAAATTATGGGCACAAAATGAAGGTTTCGCTGGTTGTAGTGATACCCTTTCTAACCAATATCTACCTTGTGGATACTTAAAGTTTATCAGTGTATATCTCAACTTATAGCACGTTCGCGTTGAGCTGAACCATAGACTCCACAATTACAGCTGTTTATTTGTACATACCATTATAGAATTTTCATAAAGATCAGGTATCATTTCTTCAGCTTTTTCTAGATACATTCTGCATTCCTCATCATGCCCAATAATATGAATCACACCACATAACTTTGAGTAGGTCATAAATGTCAAACGCTTAATCTCATGCATGCCCGTAACATGAGCTTACGAATAAATGCGTCATGAACATCATGTTTAAAGCCTTTGATCTTGTATGGCTCCTTAATCAACAACCCAGGATTCAGCTCAGCGCGAACGTACTATATTAGCAAGTACTTCGTGCAACATTTCAGTATTCGCTCAGCTGATTGCATGTGTGATACAATACAATACACTACACACACAACTCACACGCACGCACACACACACTACACGCACACCACACTACACACGCACCCACCCACCCACACACGCACGCACATACATACACACACACCCCCACACGCACACACACTACACAAACGCGCAACTACACTACACACACAACACACACGCACACCACACACGCACCCACACAACACACATGCACCCACACACACACACACCCACGCAAGCACACCCACACACCCACGCAAGCACACACACACACTACACTACACACACTACACACACGCACACAAAACACACTACATTCTACACACACACACACACACACCCACACACACACACACACCAACACACACTACACTACACACTTGTAATAAAGCAGAGTCATCACTTCTTAGTACAGCAGACACCACAGCAGGGTACAGGGTGGTCACATACACAGTTGGTAGAGGAGCTGGTAGTCCCTGTAGTATCTTACACAATATGTCCAGTACTGCCTGTAGTAGTTGATGACTATATCATATTATATTATTAGTGTAGTAGTCACTAACTGATACTGTGCCTAGTGGCATCTGAGAGGATTCTGTTGAACTGAGAATTGACATAGCTGTTGGTAGGAACTTCTCACTGAATTGCTGTGGAGACAACATGTGATCGCAGACATTTGGGTACTGCAGAGTTAATAAGCCTTTTCCATAATGATGACAGAGCAAAAAAATGGCAAGCTCTACTTGGGGAGTACTCTAATGTTTTCAAGTACAGGTGGAATTGGGTGACAAATGAAGATCAATTGTTTGTGTGATTCAGGAAGATCTCGAGCAGGTATGGG
Source organism: Dysidea avara (assembly GCF_963678975.1). NCBI lineage: Eukaryota > Metazoa > Porifera > Demospongiae > Dictyoceratida > Dysideidae > Dysidea > Dysidea avara. The sequence continues at coordinate 48,937,385 of NC_089275.1, read as the reverse complement.
TATAACGCATTGGAATTAAATTGTTTAGTAGAAACAACATTCCTTCATATAGGTTGTAGTCATACCAGCTTCAATATCATGTTTATTAACAACTAAATGGTTCATGAAAAACTTGTTGTCATAGAAATCAATACTCGAAAATACAAGAGTACCCCAAATAGAAAATTGATGTGATGTCATTATGGAAAAGGCTTATTGACATTGAAGAGGTACCACAATGGTTTACAAAATACTTGGGACATAAGTAGATGTGTGTATGTTCTTGTAGTTCATGATTTTGTAAACCCACATATATACTGCATTAAAAGAAAGAATTGTGACAGGTTTGTTGTTTTCATCTCAACACATACCAACTATCAATCACTGAAATAGTAAAGTGTCTATTATACTTCATTTTCAGCTATGTTCAGCCTGTTATAGTGTTCAGCCTGTTACACAACATGTTCAGCCTGTTACACAACATGTTCAGCCTGTTACACAACATATTCAGCCTGTTACACAACATGTTCAGCCTGTTACACAACATGTTCAGCCTGTCACACAACATATTCAGCCTGTTATACACAACATTACAAATGTAGATCACTAGAAGAAGGACATTTGCAATCAATTCAGTCACACAGAAAATTCAAACAATTCCCATCACAAACGTAGGAAAGCCATCAAGTGATGCTACCACAAATTGACACCTTCCACTATACATTGTATGTACTGCGGTACAACCCGTATGTCAAATGGCACCTCTTAAGCTAAACCAACATCAAACAGTGAAAAATCAAGCCCGTACCTTAGTCATTATCGAGCTATGCTTGTCTGAAGGCATCAGCTGGACAGCAGCCAGTCCACTGAATATCTTAAATTGTAATAGAAACCTTTTGGAAGTGTTTCAAGTCTGAAGCTGGCTTCTGGTGAAGGTACAACCTCAATGATCCCTAATATACAGTACTACTGTACTGAATGATACTTGTATTACATAAATACAGCTACATTACACCATATCATGTAGCTTCTGAATTGTTACTACTAAAGATTCCCCAGACCCCTCTAAATAGACCATGTTGAGTGTGATTCACTCACTTGCTAATTGTGACCATCTCAGCGAAAACCTGTCTAGTTCACACAACCTTCCCCAGACCCCTCTAAATAGACCATGTTGAGTGTGATTCACTCACTTGCTAATTGTGACCATCTCAGCGAAAACCTGTCTAGTTCGCACAACTATCGATATTTTTTTTAAATTTCTCAGTATTATCTGCATTGTCCAAGGAATGGTTCACCAAAGTTTCAGCCTTCTGTGGGGAGTAGTTTTGGAATTACTGTGCTAGAAAGTAGGAAGAACAAGAAAATCGATTTGTGCAGTGACTATACTAAAAATAAATTACAGAGGCTTGTATTTGCAGCCATAACTTCCGTTAGGATTAGTCTACAAAGTTGGAATTTGGCTTACAATGTTCACCATGGATTGGCAGATCAACCAAGGTATAGTTTTAGCTCTGCAGTCACTTGCGCATAGGCGTATGAAGGCAGTTTTGTTGAATAAATGTCTACCACATTGTAAACAAACACACGTGACATGCAAACCATTGGGGTTACAGAAAGATTTTCGAACTCCCCATGAGTAGGCGAATAAGATGGTGTATCGTTTTAATTGATTTGAGTCTTCCTTCTTCGAGTACTGGCCCGATAAAAACTTTCGTATTTTTTCTTGTAGCATGCGTAATTTTATGAATTATTTTTAAATTTCAATTTTCTCAGAATTCATGCTTTTGCGAACTAGACGGGTTTTCGCTGAGACGGCCACAATTGTGAATAATCCACTTATGACGTAGACAAAAAAAAAGTAAACAAACAAGTACAAGGGAAAATTAGGAATAAGTTTGATTACAGATAAAAGCATAAAAAAAAAAACAGTACAACAAGGGAGGACATCTATCCATACACTACGTATGATTACACCTGAAGAATTAGGAGATTAAGTATTGTATATCTTCAGGTGTAGCCGTGTAGGTGACCTTCCCTGTTTAACTACTTTTATTTCTAATCAAACTTATTTTCCTTGTGCTTGTATGATTAATACATAAACATTGTGAAGCATACAAAACGTCAGGTAACTACAAGATCCTGGGTCTGGTCTCTTGTTTATATCAAACCCACTCCTTCCACAGTAGAACAACAACACTTAGTACAAGCTCACCATTTGACAAGAAGGAGTTGATGACAGAACTGCAAACAAATCCTCCACTATCGGAAACTGACCAGGATCTAAGGGGTGAAATCATGTCAACAAGGGGAAACCCCTTATTACATCATCACACACTTACCATGAGCATATTTGAGGAATAATGATATCGCTAATGGTGACAGGTGGGCTTCATATTTCCCACCAAGAAGTGGGTCAACCTGTGGACACGAGTATAAAACAACCAATCACAGTTCAGTATATTGTACTGGATCTTAACCACCAACTTATTTTATCAATTGGTGAACAGGTGATAGTCAACATGTGGTTATAACATATTACAGTAGGGTTTGAAATCCAACAAGTACACAAAATATATAATATTCTCAACTAGAGTAGGGACCATAGCACATCAATAAAAAGTACTGAAACAAGCTGGAGTAGTGCATGATATTATAATAAATCACAGTAAAACAATAAGGAGTGTTATATCCCTTCGTCCTCCTTAGTGTCCTATTTCTTTTGCTGATAGCCTAAGGTGTCAATTTGTGGTAGCACGATGGCTCCCTCAAGTCTGTAAAGGGATTTGTCCATATTTCCATGGTGACTGGATTGATTGCCAAGATACTTCTTGGAGTGTCATTTGTTTGTAACGCTGTGAAACAACCTGAACATAGCTGAAAGCAAGGCGTTATGGCCACTTCATTTACCAGTCAATAAATGCGTGTATTCACACAAAAACATTAGCTCTAGCACCATTCTTTCTTTTAGTATGCATGGGTTTACCAATCATGATAATGTTACAAACAAGTAATCAAACAAGTATAAGGTAAAAGAGGAATGCGATTTGCGATCATAGAAAAAAACATACGTAAATGAGGGAGCCACTTTTGATATTTACCCTGAACTTTTTACGGGACCCTTTATTCACAGCATAAATGATTTGGTCAGATTTTAAATAATGCCCACCTTCAATATCATGATCAGTGACTCCAGTGTGTAAGTTAACACATCTTCTGTAAACTGTGTTGCCATGGTGACTAGTCCTTGGGCCATGTGATCAACATATGGTGACAATAGTGCAGTATTATCAGCAGCTGTCAACTCCTTACAGAAACTATAGGACAAGGTGGAAGGACATTATTAAAATTTGAGGCTTATAAATAATAACAGATTAATAGAACAGAAAATAAACACCAAACACTCTACTCACTTGTAAGCTGCCATTGCTGCACACACCCTTACAATTGAGGACTGTGATTGGTTCAATCCACTGGAACAAGCTTGTAAACACCTACACACACAAGATCACATGATCACTGCTAACAAAAGGGTGTGACTCACTGTAGCAACACATCCTGCTGCAGGAAGCCTGCTAACTGCCCTGAGGCCCATAATGATCTGCCAACCAGCAGCACATGATCTGTGGTGAAGCCATATGACTCATAAACACACACACACACACACACACACACACACACACACACACACACACACACACACTATATGTAATATGATTACAAGTAAATTTAAGTACAAGTAGTTTAAGACTACACAAATATTCTACCGTATACGTACAAATTCTGAGGCACGTAATTTTTGTGGATCAACTGCTGTCAGGATTTACGCGGTTTTATTTTCAAGGATCACTCGTTTTTCACTGAGGCTACCATTACAAAGCATAGAGCTATCATTCATTTTCAAGGATGAAAATTATGCGGAAAGCCAAGCAGCCGTGAAATCCACGGAAATTACGTACCTCAAAAATTTATACATATACAACATCTGAAAGTGAGGGAGCACTACTAAAGTACAGTGGAGAAAGTTGACCACACACTGACCTGGAAAATCACTTATACACCGTCCCCAGGTGTAAAGATGATTTTACATTATTTGATATTACACTGGTCTCCAGATGTCCATATTACACTGGTCCCAAGGTGTCCATATCACACTGGTCCCAAGGTGTCCATATTACACTGGTCTCCAGATGTCCATATTACACTGGTCCCAAGGTGTCCATATTACACTGGTCCCAAGGTGTCCATATTACACTGGTCCCCAGGTGTCCATATTACACAGCCTTCATACCAATGAACAGTGTCCTGATTTTCCGGGTCAGTTTATGTACTAAGGGATACTTTGTGAATAAGTGTCTGGATTATGAAGGTGTCCTCAAGTGTCTACATTAACAGGTTCCAGTGTAGCACCCCATACCTGTACCACACTCCATACCCCATACCTGTACTACACAACATACCATTGGATGACATTCCTGGTAGCACGACAGTCTGCATGAAGCCAGCAACATCAAAAGAACACTTTCCACCCTTCAAGTAACCAACAAATGCCTTCAGTAGGAACATACAGGCTTCATGTAGCTTCCACCTGTGAAAGAGGAGGCAAAGAGATATTAGACACTTATTAAATACACAAATATTAGGAAAATTAAGAATTTTAAGTTTCATTAGGGATCATAGAAATAAAAAGTAGGGAAACAAGGGAGGTCACCTACACCTGGTGAACCCAAGCATACCACATCAAAAGAAAGGATGGCACCACAGTTAATGTTTTCGTATGAACGAGCGCTCCAGCCATGTATTACCAACTTGAAAGGGAAGTAGCGATTACGCTTCGTATAGGTAAAAGAGAAACATAATGGCCACCATTCAATTACGAGTAGTTTGGGCTTGGGAATGTCTCGAGGCAGCTACTAGAGAGGCAGGAGTACCTCTGCAATCAATATTGATTGCAGAAGTACTTTTCCAACTATTCTTCATTTGTAGCACTGTATAACAGGTTGAACATAGCTAACACAGTGTTACAAATGAATGAGAAGCATCTCCAGAATCAATCCAGTTGCTACAGAAAATACAGGTAAGATACCAACACAACCACAGGGAAGCTGCATTGCACTATTGCAAATCAACACCTTGTGTTGTTAGCGAAAAGAATAGAACACAAAAAGGACAAAGGAAAGTCCATGATGCATATATTGTACACACTGTGGTTGGCAAAAAGGCACATCTTGGGAAAAAGCAACATCGAACAGCGAAGAAATCAAGCCCGTAGCCATATCTGTTGTCGGCTGGAGGCATCAGTCAGTTACTTAGTTAGTTACAGGGATTTGCGAAGTTCTTGCAAATCTGTAATTTAAAACGTACGTACATGCGCATTACTTTACAGTTGAATTATTGGCACGAACACTGGTCTTTGTACGCGAATCGAGAATGGTATCTTGTGAAAGTAAACTATTGCATGCATATAGTGAAGACTTACGATGGCGAATCATTTGGCAGAAAGAAGCACTGGGATATGGTGATGCAGTAATCGCACAGAATTTAAACATTGATCAATCTACTGTTCGTAGGGTTTTACAACGATTTCTCAGCACTGGAACTGTAAGCAAACTTCAATATCCAACAGATAGAGCTTCTAAAAAGCTAACAGATCCCGCTCAGTTACTTACATTGCATCTTGCAATGGGAAGGCCAGGAATCAAATTACAAGAAATACAGGAGGAACTATTAAATTCATTGTCAGTAAACATTCACATTTCAAACTTATGTAGATTCTTGCAAGAGTGGATTTACAAAACAGAAGCTGAGGATCACTGCTACAAAAAGGGATGATTTTTTGAGGCAACAGTATATATCAGAGGTGTCCATTCACAGACCTGAAATGCTGATTTTTCTTGATGAGACTGGAACTGATCGAAGAAATACATTACGGCGCTATGGCTACAGCATGAGAGGAAAGCCAATTGTGAGTCATCAGCTTTTGATCAGAGGAGATCACCTATCTGGCATAGCTTTTATGTCTGTGAATGGTTTATTAGATGTGAAGGTTGTGCGAGGTGTAACCAATGGTGATGTCTTTTATAGCTTTGTTGAAAAACACCTTTTACCTTGCTTATTGCCTTATGATGGAAAAAATCCACACAGTGTGGTAATAATGGATAACTGTTCCATTCATCATCTAAGTAGTATAGTCAAGATGATTGAAGAAGTTGGTGCAATTGTGCACTTCCTTCCACCATATTCTCCTGGCTTTATGCCAATAGAATTGGCATTTTCTAAAGTGAAAACTTTGATAAAAGTAGATGAGCACACAAGCATGGATGTGGAGACTGCTTTATTAGCAGCTTTTGCAACTATCACACTACAAGATTGTCAAAACTGGATTTCTGAAAGTGGACTGTATAATTATAAATAAGTAATAGTTGTACATGATAACACCAAAAATTTGTCAAAAATTATTTATGTAGCTGAAATGTTTTCTATACACGCAGATCAAATGCTTATAGCTTCCTTAATGATGACAAAATACAAGTCTTTTGTTCTGAATACTCACTTTCATTGAGTATTCCATCTTCAAATAAACTTTGAAGATATCGTAGCTGTTTTAGGTTTTTCATCCGTAGTTGAACAGTTTTAACAGGAGATACACCCATCACAGTAGGAGTAGGCTCACAGTGCACTTCACTTGAACTCGCATCAGGTGCTCCAAATGTTTTCACAAGAGTAGCTGCTGCTCCTGTAATAGCATCTGCAAGTGACTCTTTACGTGGCTTTTTAACACTGGCTCCAAAAGCAGGAACATCTGGTGGTTTGTCCATGTCATCGTGTATGCCTGAACACACCATTCTTGAACATAGTCTCAGCTGTGGCACAGTGTACTTTTCGTTATGTTTAGACTTGAGATCTGCAAATACATTATCTACCTGGTCTTCTCTTTCTTGTTTCTGTTGACCTGCTGCTTCTAAGCCTCTCTTTCGACTGCCACGGTTATCTTCTATGCACACCATAGAATTATTTCACCATCTAGTTTGTATTTGGAATACATCAAGCTCAAATCATCTACATTAAACAGTGACATCTGGTGTTTACCATCAATGTAGCCAACATTGAACTTCACAGAATCTGGTACCTGATCATCGAATTCATCTATCATGCTCACTCGAATGGCAGTGACCGTCGAAAATCGAGAGTGGTGTCGGTGAAGCTGGCGCAATATGAAATCACTCTTTTTGTTGGGATTTATTATCCTAACTTTATAAGTATAAGGCACTTGAAATGGAAAAGAGACTCATTAGTGATTACATGAATTACTTTACCTGAACAGTCTTACCTTGTCACTGGCTACAGAGCCTCGTACTGAGTCACGGTTATTAGTAATTGGAACCCCGAGTGGAGTAGCCAAGGGAATAACACTGGCCTGGGAACCGGATGACGAAGATGAGCTCAAAGATGAGTGTAACACTTGTACTGTTACTGATGGTGCCGAAGATACATGTTGTTGGTTATTAGTACACTGATTCATCACTGATGCTTTCACTGGCATACGCACAAGCAGTTGGCCACCTTTACTGTTAGTTGGCGCCAATAATTCAACTGCAAAGTAATGCGCATGTGCGTACGTTTTAAATTACGGGTTTGCAAGAACTTCGCAAATCCCTGTAGTCAGTCAGCGTAAAATTCTGTTAAATAGAAAAATTTTAAAATTTCATAGAAATGTTTTGAAAGGACATTGGGGTTGGTCTGAAGACATTTTTGAGCCAATGCTGCCAAGCTGTGATGAAGGGAAATTAATCATGGTTTTAGGGTGATTTTTATTATTATTTTTTGCCAAAAAGCCCAGTTTCTTCACAATCCCTAATATACTGTATGATACACTAGTTCTTCAACTGGAATTCTATTACATTATGGTAGATGTGTTAATTTTATTGCTCATTTGAATTACTGGACAAGCTCACAAGACATTATCCAAACACATCCTTGGCTCTAGATTTTGAACCAAGATGTTTCCTTTGTTGGAATTCCTAATTTTAACTTATACTTACTATACATCTATTACCAAATGTGACCGGATTTCATACAATTTTATGAATTTGGAAGATCATAACTTAGTGTTCAAGAAAGATACAAACCTCCATCCAACAACCTATATATGTTGATATTGCTCACTACTGACCAAATTTCATGTCAATAACTTTTTCCCATCTCAAGTTATGAATAGTCAAAGTTTGTAAAGTGGATGTGTGTGGAAGACTCCTTTTCGCAAATCCGGTCACAAATTTCATGACACATTTACTACTACACACAATAGCTGACACAAGTGACATTCATACAGTTCACTAACACAGTAGTACACTTTACCAGTTATTATTTCCTGAGGCTCTTATAGTAGCTGCCTCTTGAAGGTGTTTACTAATCGCCATGGTGATGGCTTGTAGGCATAGTGAAGTCAACCCCTCCTCCATCACCATACTCTACAACAGGTAACCATGACAACACATCACTATAGCAACTACCACTATACTACACTTCAGTGACCAATAAGGAACACACATGTACAGGACAGACTCAATATGGGACACACACACAGGCGGACAGACAAATGGGACAGACATACCATTATAAGGTTAAGGGCAGCAAGACGTACACTATAGCTGAGGTCATCAGCTTCATCTGATACAAAATCATTAACATCACTAATCCATGTCTCCACCTGTGAGGTCAAATGATGTCATATTACATCACATGATGTCATAACAACATACATGACAAGTACAATATAACGGTCGGCCATTTTCCAACCAAGTGACGCTGTTGACCGATCAACGTAGCCATTGGTTGGCCATTTGTGCCAATCAAATTTTTACAACCGTAATTCTTTATTATTAGTCTTTATAACATGTATTATTATAGTTATTATTATTGTTGTATCGTTACCTTTCCTTACCGAAGCTATTTAATCGCTACATGAAGTCTCGATCCCGTTGAAGCAGCAACTTAATGCGCATACGTAAGCTAGAGCACTGCACCTCGTATTTATCCCAATTGTGGCACGTTCCAGGAGAAGAAAAGAAAGTAATGTTTGTGAAGTGGAGGTACGATATTAAGTATAAGATGGCCATTTCGTGGTTAGAATCTGTAGAGAATGCACTGGCTGGAGAAAGTGGAATGAAAGTCAGGTGATAAAAGTGTTCTGCACACGGAAAGTTCGAGAGTAAGTTATGATCTATTGCTATTCACAAGAGAAACTTTAGCAATAGCTAGTTGGATAGTTATAATATCAATCTGTGCTGACTCAACACCACTTATAACAAAGCATTTAGCCCAGCTAAGTCTACAAACTGGCTGTACAATATATACATTGATTCATAGTTTTTTTTTGTAAAATATGTATGCAGCAACACAAATTTTGTACATGTATTACTCAATAAACACAATTAATTCTCTGTAAAATCCATGTGCATAAAGTTCAGTGATAAGTAGCTGAAAGTGGTCTCAGATTCAATCTCAGAGTGATCCTTTTTCAAAAATTTCCTGGTGGGGCATGCCCTCAGACCCCCCTAGAAGGCTTGTGCTTCACACTGCAGGGTGTGCTTTGCACACCAGGATAGTACACCTCTATCTTATGGCCACGCAATTTTCAGAAATGGCTAATCAAATTTACTTTTGATCGGCCATTCTGTCCGAGCAATAATTTTCACTTATATTGTACACCGCATGACTCACAACCTTTTAGGGCCATCATTGGTAACTGGCTGTATAATACAAGTTACAGAAGACAAGTATTCTAGTCCAATACTGAGATATGATAGAGGTATAGTTTGTGCTCACATGACCTGTTTTTACATACCTGGTCACACATATCCTACACACACAACAAGATGAAGAGTGTCAGAGAGAAAAGATAATGTACACTGGCAGCCTAGCAGTGAAGATTATCTTTGAACAAAGCAATGCTTAGTGTGGAATTTCATAATGAGTATTATGGTGTTAGTGAACTCTTTCTGTGCACAGATACAAAGTAATAAGGATTATACAAGCCAATGTGTTTGTATCCATTATATTGCACTTTGTCAAAGGGCTAAATGTACTATGTGTAATATACAAAACATTTTCAGATCATATATTATGTTTGGTGGGCAAAGTGGTACATGGTAGGGCTGAGCGATACTACCGTTTTAGCGATATATCGCGATATTTTGAAAGTATCGATATCGCGATATTTTGTTATTAACTATCGTGATACCATGCCTGTACATTACTGTCATTAAAAAATCCATTTGTGATGCAGTACTAGGCTAAGAATCCTTGTAAATGATAAAGTCCACCCATCTGGTTTCCCCTGCAGAGAGGTGTGAACACCATAACAACCTCAAAGCATGTGTTACAATAACTGTTACTGTAAACAAGGATGATAGTGGCTAGTTTGCTATCACATATAAGGACTTCCTGCAGGAATGCTGAACAATATGCTATGTAGCACCAGCTATGATTGACTTATTTGTAAGTATCGTGAACTATTCAGTATCGTGAATAGTGGCTTTAGTATCGATCGTGATACTAAAATGGCAGTATCGCTCAGCCCTAGTACATGGACGGGTAAAATCATGACATCACACAAGATCACATGACATCACACAGGATCACATGACATCACATGATTACTTGTTGTTCAGTTGGCTGCATGTAGCTGACCAGCAAGTGTACAAGGTCGTTCATCACCGTGGCAACCAACTTGTGTAGTTTCTTATGTTCAGAGCAGGCCAGTGTCTCAATAAACTCAAACACAGCAAATAACACGTGCTCCATCCCAAGACACTCTCCTAATATGGATTACATGTGTGTAGTGTGAACACAGTGAATTCTTTAACAACTCTATTAGTACAATACACAATTGGGTAATATAATGATATTGGTGAAATGTTGATTTTTAAAGCAGATACACTGTATTTAACTCGATTAGTTCAAATATCAAATCGAGACAATTTTTAAAAAGAGAATGCCAAAAATATAGACTTGTGCAAAAGTGGTCACACGGTCATGTGCACAGGAAGCGAAAAAACCTTTCATGTTCAGATGTAACTCACTACTACAAATATCAGAATCAGTAATTCTGTAGTCAATTTATCAGTTATCAGAATATTGACAAATTTCCATATTGGTACACCTCAGTGTAGAATAAAGACTTGGTGTTCCAAAGACAACATACGGGTTATGTGAAAAATAAACACACTTATCTGAATGAACACTGGTTTGTATTTTATATTCCTTGTTATCATCAGGAGCGCATCAAATCCTACAGGGATGGACAAGGGATGGACAAGGACAAGGGAGCATGTAACTTCGTAAAGAACAAAGTTCAAACACGGCTGCCGTGTACTATAATAAGTAACTTTTAAAATTTCCTAATTAGGATATTATGTGGAGGAGCATGTTCAAATACATCACATTTCTGCTGCAATGAAGCGAAGCTATGGAAACGCATGACGGAGGAATAGTAGCACAGGCTTAGCAGGACAGTCTTTCTACAGTCGATAATCAAGCAAAATTACTCCACTTGACTATTCCAAGCTTTACCTTTGACTTGACGATCTTCCTATCAAAGCAGCTTTACTACCTTCACACTAGATGATGGAGTAGCAGCCCATTCAGTGTATCCCTGTTGCGTGTAAGAATGATGTAACCAATTATGTACATAGTCACACTGGACGCCATGTTTGAATTTCACCTGTAGTATTTATTGGTAGTGTAAAGAGTTACACGCTCCCTTGTCCATAGGATTCGATGTGTTCCTGTTATCATACAGTATGGTAGTATTGTATATTAGCAAGAGTGTATAATAGTAACCAAGAGTATCGAATGGGTGATTCAGCCACTAAACCAAGTGAAAACATGATAGTGTTAAAGGGAATTGGCTAATGTTAAAGTTCTGGCACTGCCAAGCGGATCCCTGAAGGCATGGGAACACGCTCATTTGTGCAATCATTGTTTTAGCGAGCTGGGGTTCTTACTACACCTTCCTTGTACAATAACTGTTGAATACTTGGTTGAATAAGATGAAAAAACTGGCGTACAAAGACCCGTTGCCATGTACGCATTTCAAATTACCATTTCGCGTAAACGAACAATTACTGAAATATCTGTGTTACTTTATGCAATCATTAATCACAAGCTAATACACTGTTCGACACTCTTGGCTTCTATTATATACTCTTGATATTAGTGATCATGAAGGTTTGGGCTTTTCTGGCCAAAACTATCACCCTAAAACCAGCCTCACAACTTGGCACTATTGGTTAGGTATAACCAAGCCCAAAAGTGCCTTCAGTATGATAATATCTAAGCTTTGTTGTACTTGTTCGTATTCATTGCTCAACAATGTGGTATGTGAGCTATCATAGACTGTTAAGGACTCGTTCATTTGCTGTCCAAATCTACTGCAGCAAATAACCAGTGTTGAGCTAGCTACTTATGATGGTTGACCGTTCATACCCACCCTTGGCTACTCCACAACTAATTGTGTGGACAGCTGATACATACACACAACCTGCTATAGCCTTGCAGCCATACTTTTCAGACAAACAAGCCTTAACAGTTATATTACATCTAATAAATATTTTACCCCTAACTAATGTGTTCACCAGTTTCTTTACTGTCACATGTTTATTACCATCTTTACTGATTGATTGTGGGTTTTGGTTAATTGGCTAATTTGTCTGCTTCATAGCCAATACCGATAGTTGCAAAATTAGCTAATATTGGCTGATACCTACCGATCAACGACTATCAGTACAACACTAATACCCATGAATGAATTAGGGATTGAATGTCCACTAGTATATCGGCGACCCCTACTTTTTTCCTAACTGAACTTAAAATTCCTAATTTTCCTTATACAGTGGAACCTGTCTATAATGGTCACCTTGGGACCAGATATATCTGGCCTTTATATACAGGTGGCTGTTATAGAGAAAACCTGCATAAGGTGGTCAGCAGCATTTTAGTGGCTATGGCCATTATAAATGAGCGATTATTATTAAGAGGCTCACGCCAACCACAATGCAGTAATATTTTTAGTACAGAAAGGACAAGGTGAGCTTGTTATGAATGTTGGTTGTAGCTATTGAATACGTTTAAGCAATGAAGCCTGATAGATTATATAGTATTCATTGAACGGCAGGAAATGTGATAATTGCGCATTAATTGAAACGGTGCCGTGGTGCCAGACAGTTGGCTTAACAAGCCACCATAAAAGGTAGCGACCGCTATATGAAGGAGAAAGTTATGTATACAGTGATTCATAGGCGAATTCTTGGTTGGCCGTTACGCGTTAGACAGGTTAATGCAGACAACAATGCATACATTTGTATGGGAAAATATTTGGGACTTCGTGTCCATGGCCGTTATATGCAGAGGACCGTTTAATCCAGGTGACCGTAACACAGGTTCCACTGTATATACTTGCACAATAGTAATGATATACATGTACCACACACATCTGATAGTCACATACAATAGACAGACACACAAACAGACTGACCATCAGAGTCCACCATTTGAGCTGACCCCATCAAACTGTTCACCTCACAACGGACATATCTAATGTTGCTAAGGAGACCAACAACACAACACTACTGTTGTCATGGATACTCGTTAGTGCTACTAATCACAACATTCCAGATGGGTTGCAACACAGTTGCTAGATGACCAGCCATCATTTTAGGGAATTCCCTCAGTAAAGTGGTCAATGAACTAATGACCTCTTTGTGGATCACATGAGCCATGTCATCATCATGTTGCCCTGAGGGTGTGCTCAACAACACAGCAAAGGTCTCCACATACTGGGGGATTACTGGGTTGAGTAGTTCTTTAGGGGCAGCCTGTAGTATGGGAACAGGGAATGGAGTATGGGAATGAACATAACACCAAACATATACAGTGGTGGTTATATGAAATTGAAAATCAAATAATTGTTCAATTAGAGTATTTTGAAAACACACTTACTGGGAACACATCACTCATAGTATAGATCAGTTCAGCACAAGTTGTAAAGATGGTGATAGCCCTGCTCCTTGTACGACTACTATACACCTGTTGGTAAACCATCATCATGTGATCAACATGTGATCAACAATGTTGTGTATACTGTCATAAAATGAAATTACGTGTATCTGCTAAATTAAAATCTTGTCAATATAATAGCAACATGACCATTTTTCTTTATCAAACAATACGGGAGTACAAGTAGTAGAGTGGCTAAGTAATAAATTTTGATGAAATAGTTCACATTGTGATAACAGCACCAAATTTTCTGTGGACGTTGAGAAGATCAAATTTAAACACTTCTTATGGAGCCAACATTTTAGTGTAAAAAGTACAGGCACAATGCAATAAGAATAATACACTGCACATCTATGACTTCGTACATCTTAAGATTTTTCATACTCTTAAAAAAATCACCAAAACTTGAATTTTCGTCTGCCAGCCTACCTGCCTGACCACAGTCGCAAGGCTGGAGGCTAAACAAAGCAGTGCACGGCCACCATTTTATTAAACTCATCAGTGGTGTGTGTGTCTTACCAGTGCACACCTTGTCTTTCCTTTATCTTCAATCAGGCTGGTCCGTTGTCTTCTTCATCCAATAAAACCATACCAAGGCATTATTTTCCATACCAACACTTTCCTTGAGCAGTATATTCAGATGCCACAAAATTATCTAAGGCGCTTACGAAGTACTGGACACCTAGTAGATAACTGTAACTTCACAATACATTCGAGATCACGCTCTCGGTTGATTAATAACAAACAAGTACACAGAAAAATTTGGAATTTTCAACTAGAGTAGGGAACATAACACATCGATAAAAAGTACTGAAACAAGTTGGAGTAGTGCACGATATCAAATCACAGTAAGAAGTGTTATATCCCTACTGTGCTCAAGATACCATAATGGAAATGCACAGTAGGGATATAACACTTCTTATTGTTTTACTGTGATTTAATATCATGGACTACTCCAACTTGTTTCAGTACTTTTTATCGATGTGCTATGGTTCCTACTCTAGTTGAAAATTCCAATTTTTTCTGTGTACTTGTTTGTTAACTTTTTTGTTAATAATTATTATGACTGGTGAACCAGCATACTGCATCTGAAATGACGTCGCACGCCCCAATTATCACCTGAAAAGTGAATTATCCATTACATTTCGTTGTCAGCTATGTTCACCCCATTACGCAACATTTTGAATCAAGAACTGTTCAAAAAGCACCTCTGCAATCCACGCATATCAAAAGAATAGTCTTGCCCCCAGACCCAGATAGGGGCTGGGGGCGAGACTATCAAAAGAAATGGTGACGTGCGCCCCAGTTATATCAATAATTATCGTCTGAAAAGTGGAGGTATCCATTACGTTTCGTTGTCGGCTATATTCAACCCATTACACAGCAGTACAAATCAAGAACTGTTTGAAAAGCGCCTCTGTTTTCAAAATAGCCACTATGACAAATATGGACGATTTCCATTACCAAGGGAAGCCATCACATGCTATTGCCAAATAAACACTTTTCGCTGTCAGCAAAGATGAATGGGACACAAAGGAGGACACAGGTAAATCCATGAAGAATGCATTGCACGTACTGCGGTATGTCATAAGGCACCTGTCAGGCCAAAGTGACGTTGAACAGTGAAAAAATCAAGCCCGTAGCCTTAGCCGTTATCGAGTTACGCTTGTCTGAAGGCATCAGTCAGTCAGTTACGCAGTCAGTAGAAAATTCCGTTAAACAAATTACTTTTTAAATTCCATAGCAGCTTGCTGAAAGCGTTTCGGGTCGATCTGAAAGCTTGTTTGGGCTTAGTTTTACCTACGTAACCAATACTGCCTCATCGTCATCAGGGAAAATTGCGTTGCTTTTTGGGTGATTTTATTTCGTGGGCCACACCTACTCCTTTGTGGTCCTACTATAATGATTGAGTACAGAGACCTAGCAATCTACCGTATAGCGGGAAATTTTCGAAAGGTTAAATTTTCAAAAAAATTCGAAAATAACTATGTGTTTTCGAAAATAGAAACTACATCCCAGCCTTGAAGTGACAATCAAAGAAAGTATAGCTAGGTACGAGAGCACGCATGCAGTTTCTACTAATATCAGTTAACTGTAGACCTAATGTATTATAGCTATAGGCACTGGGCCACACACAAGCCCACACAGGTAGCTAGCCATGGAGCTACCACGGGCACGCATATGAGCGAGCATGAACGACACCACGAGTCTTAGAAAGACTATAATTATCAGCAACATCTAGCTAACTATATGGGCTGAAAAACGCCATGAAATCTGCCAAACAACCTACAAAGGAAGACCCTAGGATAGCTAGATGAGATTCTATCAAATCCAGATTCAGCAGATTGGGCATTTATCTAGCTGAATAACCAAAGCAGCAAGTTCTAGCTATGCATGTGATCAACGCAACCACTGTTAGCTTCCTCCGTGAATTATCTATGGTGCGGTGCGGTAAAGAGGCATTGTTTCGAAAATATTTTTTCAAATTTCCAATCAAGCACTCTTTCGAAAATTTAGCCTTTCGAAAATTTCCCACTATACGGTATTTACTTGATCACGATGACCCCACCCCCTCATTATTGGTCTAGCTATATTTTATAATGCTAGTATAGAAATAGTGACACACACACACTGGTACGTAGATAAAAGGCTCCAATACAGAAGTCACCCTTATAGAACAGTCACACATATACAAAACATATTTAAAAATAAATGATGTAGTGTCTCAAGCGATAAAAAGTAGTAGAGATGAATGATGGTCTTACAGCATAGCTTGGTGGGAAAATCCCTACTTTGGCATTGAACAAAAGTAAAATGCCAATGTAGGGATTTTCTCACAGAACTATAATATCATCATTCATCTCCTGTGTCACTATTTTTTATCACTTGGATCATTTTTAAATTAAATGCACTAATTGATTCTTCCTTTTAATTGCTTAAGGTTACGGGATACCCGCTACTTACCGAATATAACAATAACACGATGGAAAATATTTTTTACGTAATTTGTGCGCAAATCTATATTTAGAGACACCACGTTGGCACTGTTTCAGTTCGAGGGTTCTGAAGAAGTTGATATTGTACAAGTAATAGTAATAAATAAAGTGATAACAAATAGATATTCTACGTGAATTAGTATGATTACAAGATTATATACTATTATGAATTAGTTTGCAGTGGAATACCGGCACACAAAGCCAACTTTCTATCCCAATCTACGGCTACGCAACGAATCTACGCCGGCAACACAGGAGTCGACCAACAGTTAAGAAGAGATACCCTCAACCATGCCCATCCAGTTGTCTTCGTCGTCTATCCATTCCTTGGGCTCCCGTATTGGCTGGCAAGAAAGGGTCAGTTCAGGCAGAATGGCACAGAAATAAAATCGCTTCAACTTCGGAATAACTTTGGAGCAGAACCCTTCGTCGTACTGGATCCTCTCACAGTGGCTGTCCTTGGCTCGAATGAAAATGTCACACCATTTCCTGCCCGTACAAAACATGGCGAACTGGATCTGGAAGTGATACTCGTGGCTGCGTTTCAGTGATAACGAGCCGTCGGCCTTCTCCAAACAGTTACAACGTTTGCAGTCTAACGCTTCTTGCAAGAGCAAATCCTTATAACTATAGGGATTTTTAAACTCAACCAAGCCTTCTGGTGGTGAGGCGGATGGATCCTTGACCCATGCGTCTGGTGTTGCAGCTAGCCATGAGTGAGTAGCTGATATGACTAAACCACAATTGCAGTTGATTGTAGCCCCAGCAGATCCACTTTGTTTCAGCCATTCCAAGTACTTGATAGAGCTGACTCTTTCCTGTGCTAAACCATACCGGGTGGCTGTGTTCCCCTTGAAGTTGCTGTAAAGCAGTCGCTGGACAAGTGGAGCAGAAGCAGTAGTTGATCTGCGTTGGTCAATATTCTTAACGTTTGAAGAGGTGATGTGTAGCCTCCTTTCAGCTTTCCAAATTGCCCTTGCAGTGTCATCATCTCCCTGTTGTGAGGTAAGTAGTTCAACTCTCTTCATGGCATTGGTGTCAATGAGTATCTTGCTTCTGTAGAATGCCAATGACAGTTCCTGCAATCGGGAGCATGGGAGGTGGCTGGGAACATCATCCACTTCAGTTTCACCATCATGTCTAGATGGTAAAGGATGGTATAAAAGGATTTGTGTAATATTTATGAAAAGTATAGAGAAAATGGACACTACAGGGTGGACATATTTTTGAAGGACAACTTCTATGCTATAAAGTGGGTGGTGTGTACAGTGCGTAAGCTTCTACACAATTTACAGCATGTCAGTTGGCAAATTTCATTGTGATTCTAATGCTATTCTGTATAATTTTAGTCACTATGCAGCAGAACCTCTATTTAATGGACACTTTGGGACCAACTGAAATTTTACTGCTATAAGGAGGTTGCTCTCTGTCCTCTTGATAAATTAAACATACAGTGTCCTCTACAGGGAGTATCCTTTAAGAGTGATTCTGCTGTAATACAACCAAAATTGTTTGCTGGTATGAAACTTAGGTAAAATGTGTGTTCCCTTTAACTGGTATGCATATTCTGCAATAACTAAACTTTTGTATTACCTGGAGTATGCTCTTCGTGAGCTTATACTGTTATCAACAGATGCTGTACAGTATTTTGCCCGTTTCCTCCTTTCTTTAGACTCATCAGTAGCCTTCCGCTTCCTATCCTTCTCACAGCATTGTACAGCATTCTGTCCAGAAGCCACGAAGACATCAGGTGGAGCGCCAATAGCCTTCTCCCATGCCAGTGGTCCCCAAGATGGTCCCAAGTTGCAGCGTAGTCCAGCTCCAGCACAACGGCCTTGCCAGGAGCCGCTCTGGACTCTATTGATTTGCTTCCCACCGTCAAACTTCGACCTGATATGCATCCAGCTTTCTGCCAGGTTGGTCGTAAAATTACCTGTAGTGTGTGCATACTGAATATTAATTCTCACAACTCATTTTAGCTTACCAATTAGCTGTGGAGCCTTGCTCACCAATCTACTAACAGCTCGCTGGATATCGCATATCATTCCCATGTCAATGTTTTGCAGATCTTCTTCTGGGATGTCTCTCACTTCGTCCAGACACTCATCACTTGTGGCATATATCCAGTGCTGTGCCTGTTCAGTCATCAGATCATCAAGGTCATCTGGACATTCATCAGGTGGATGGAGGCCAGAAGATGATGCTGAAGCTGACAATGTGGTAGGAAGCAAATCAAGTTGTGGAGTATTAGTACTGCTGTCTGATGGTGCTGGGCTAGTGGATGTAGTGGGCATATTAATAGCTGGAGTAGGGGTTGATATTGTGGGCATGTTAACAGCTACAATCGGGGGTGATACTGATGCAGCGGAAGTTGATGGTGAGTTGTTGGTGTTTGTGTTCTTATGCTTTTGTGCTGTTTTACAGAAATCTATGCTGCAGTTGGTGTGGCACCCAAAGCAGTGGAGAGGTCCATTCATGAGGTCTTGTTGCAGCTTGATAATGGCAGTTGTCCTGTCTGGCTCTTTGCTCCTCATCACGATTGCACAGCGAGCTGCTCTGGTGAGTCGTTTCTGCATTGCCTCCGTTAACTTTCCTCTACCTTTGTAACTAGGATTGTTGGAAACTAAATTCTCCAGTTGTGTGCGAAAGCACTTAACTGAGTGATTTGCACATTCCACTTTCTCAATGGCGAAACCCCAGGGAACTGCAGAAACCAGAGTTGACCAAACAGAGCTGTCACCATCACCTATGAACTTGCTGTACTTCACCCCATGTTGCTGTATACACTTCTGAAAGCCTTCAGCAATGATGCTTTGTAGAACCCCAGTAGTACCTCCTACTCGAAGCCCAGGTGGCCGCAGCCGAGCCTCCGGTTGACACACACAGTATATTATTTAATATTAGCAATCTTAATAAAATAATATAACTGAGTTCATTATCTATGATCCTAAGAAAAAGCAAACTGTCACTGAATAGAGTCGAGCTACAACTCCTGTTGGCCCTCTGCTCGACTGGCTCTTCCAAACACCTCACGTGAGCCTATCGACTGTCCATCACGTGACCTCTTACAACTTCCCCCTCCTTTAAAAGATTGCCCATCATGGCGATCTTCTATCAGTCTTGCTGGTCTTCTAACTGTCCGTCCTGATCTTGTTCTATAATCAATAGCACTGTCCTGCACATCAACTTGAGCAGACTTAGATTGGCGAGGTTTAGGTTTTCTTACAGTTCTTCTTTTTCTGAGTTTACCAGATTGGCCTAACCATGGTCTTGCTTTAGCCATTTGTACACTACATTTAGAAAGCCTTTGTCTAGACACAATCATCGTCTCACCATCTTCATCTCCCTTTACCTGTATGACAGCATTCGTATTAGTCAGTGACACAATTACAAAAGGTCCCTGAAACTGTTTGTCAAGTTTGAACTTTGGTTGTACCTTAAGCATTACCAAATCTCCAACCTTGAGATCACTGCCCTTTGCCTTCTTATCATAGTATTTCTTCTGTTGCTTTTGAGAAGTTTCCAGATTCTGTTTAGCAAGTGATCGGGCATACTTAAGCTCTTTTTCCAAAGCAACACCGTAATCTGTTTCTACCACAGGGAACTTAGTCACAGGTACATGAAAATTCATTGCTGTTGGGAGATTAGGCTCTCTGCCATACACCAAGTAGAATGGTGTTTCACCAGTTGATTGGTGTGGAGTACTCCTATAAGCAAACAAGACAGCTCCAAGCACTTTATCCCAATTACGGCCTCTTCTGGTCACTACTTTAGCCAACATTTGTTTTAAAGTTCTATTAAAACGTTCTACAAGACCGTTTGTTTGAGGGTGTCCACCAGAAGTAGGCAATTGAGTAATTCCCATTAAGTGAGCTGTTTCCTGCAACACATCTGATAGAAACTCTGGTGCCCTGTCATGTATAATTCTGTTGGGAACTCCATGCCGCCAAATCAGATCTATTAAACATTGAGCCACAGTCTCTGCTTTGTGATCAGACACAGCGTACACTTCAGGCCATTTAGTTAAATAGTCCTGAAAAACTAAAGCATATCTCTTCCCACTTTCACTTAAATCAAGCTCAACAAAATCCATACCAAGGCATTCAAATGGGCCTCCCACAGGAACACTAACTAGGAGTGGCTTACCCACAAAACTGCAACCCTGTACAGAAGCACAACTCACACAAGATTCACACTTTTTCAACACATCAGCATTCATACCTCTCCAGTAAAAGTAGCGTCCAATTCTCTTGCTCATTCTCTTCACAGAGAAATGACCTGCGAAGCTTCCATCGTGATGTTCATCCACAATCTTCTGGTGTAAGTGAGCTGGAACTACCAGTCGACGCTTGGCTGGAAATTCTCCTCCTTCATAGTAAAGAATTCCATCAACTAGAATAAAACCCTTCTTAGCTTGACCCACTACGTGTCTGGCAGCTTGTACATTATCAGGTAAGGACCTATCCTCTAAATAATTCATGAGCTGTACCAATTCCTGATCCTGTCTCTGTTCCTGATGAACAAGTTGTAACAGTGACTCATCACTCTCAGAAATCTGCAATACTGCGACCTCAGTAGCTGGTAGAGGAGCTCTGGAAAGACAATCAGCCACAACATTTGCTGATCCTGGTTTATATTCAATTTTCATCTTGGGCAAAAATCTAGATATTCTCAAGTACCATCTTGCGAGTAACCCTTTAGACTGGTTCTTCAAATGGGCAAGAAATGCACTGACCAGTGACTTGTGGTCAGTATACACAGTAAAGTCGTTACCCAACAGGTAAACCTCAAAATGCTCCACTGCATAAACAAGTGCAGCCACTTCTAGCTCAGTAGGGGCATAACTGGATTCAGCTACGTTAGTTTGTCTACTAGCATAGGCAATTGGATATCTTCTACCATCATCACTTTCTTGTTCTAATAAGGCTCCAAATCCTTTACCGCAAGCATCAGTCCACAAAAAGAAAGGTTTGTCTAAGTCAGGTGGATGTAAGAGGGGTGCTGAAACTAGCATCCTCTTGACTTCTTGGAAAGCTGACTCACACTGACTATCCCACACAAACGATACTGTTGACCCTGTCTCCTTATCTTTCCTTGTCAATGCAGTGAGTGGTCTCGCTACCACGGCAAGGTTTGATAGATGGCGTCGATAAAAGTTCACCAATCCAAGAAAGCTCTTCACTTCTTTACAACAGGTTGGTGTAGAAAACTCTTTCACAGCTCTCACCTTACTATCATTTGGTCTTACTCCTTGTGGTGATAGGGTATGGCCCAGATATTTGATCTCTGATTGTGCAAATGCACACTTCTGAGGTTTCAGTCGTAAGCCTGCTTCCTGTAACCGATGTAACACTTTCTCAACATGAACAAGATGTTCCTCAAATGATTGGGACACTATTAGAAGGTCATCAAGGTATACAAAAACAAAACTCCAGTCACGACCACTAAATAACTTATTCATTAACCTTTGAAAGGTTGCTGGAGCATTAGTCAAACCAAATGGCATCCTTCTGTATTGGAATAATCCCAAGTGACAAGTAAACGCAGTCTTATCTCTAGAATCAGGTGCCATCTTAATCTGGTGATATCCCTTCATTAGATCTAGTGTGGTAAAGATCTTTCCTTTACATCTACCAACAGCATCAATTAGGTCGTCAATTCTAGGGATCGGATATTGATCAGGTATTGTCTTCTTGTTAATTCCACGATAATCAACACAAACTCTTAGGGAATCATCCTTTTTCCTGACTAAAACCAATCCTGAAGCAAAAGAGCTTCCTGAGGATTCAATACAACCTGTATCTAGTAAATGTTGTAACTCACTCTCAAGCTCATTGCGTAGAGCATATGGCAGTCTTCTTGGTGGAGACTTAACTGGTGTAGTGTCGCTCATGTCTATGGAGTGCTCTACCAAATCAGTTTCTCCAAGTTCCTTGTCTGTTAAAGCGAACACATCAAGCTTCTTCTTCATCAAATTAATAATGGCTACTCTCTGGTCAGGTGTACAGTTTCTGCCAACAGTTAATTGTGTCTTAAGGAGATTCTCACGGTCACCATTACCCATGTTCACTACGGCAACAGTTCCAAAGGATTCATCTTTCCAAACATTGTCATCCATCTCAACTACAGAAACAGTATCAATAACTCCAATGACAGTACCTTTGGTGAGTACAACTGGCTCCACACCCCAATTAGTTACTGGAATGTTAAAATCACTCTCTCCAGTCCAGTATCCTTCCATAAAGTCACAGCAATCACTGGCCAATACAGACTCATCAGGAGTCACTACTCCTACTTGGCTGCTTACATCTTCATCATCATTGGCACTCAGCTCTACACGAGCTACTCTAGTCTGTTGTGGTCCTAATCTCAGGGTTTGAGATAAAACAACTTGTCTTACCACTGCTGACTCTGCGTGACTGCTTGACATCACTGGCTGTCCGACGCTGTCAATTATCTTGTAGCCCAAATCCTCCATGGCATTAGTACCAAGGATCAAACAACAGTTCTGCAGTTCGCCCCTCCAAATAGGCTTTGAAGAGTCTAGAATATAGCAGGGTACACATTTAGAAACATTAGTACCTTCAATTGTGACCTGTAAGGCCACAATACCCTTAGCACCCAGTGATTCACCACCAGCACCCAAAGGTTGTCCATCTAGTTTGAAATTTCTTTCTCTACACTGTTCTATGGACCAGTTACTCTTCTGCTTAATGTGAGGTAGTAACTGCTGTCGAGCCAAAGAAACTTGTGCACCACTGTCTAAAAGAGCTCTTGTCTTAATTCCGTCAACCACAATGTCTACCTTATAAGTTGGGCCTTTCAGTGCCACTTGTAATGCTACTGCTTGAGTATCAGATTCAGATAATATTGTACGCATCCACATTTCATCATCCTGATCTACTCTGGACTCAGATTCTTCCTCAGTCTCCGGACTATCAACGTCAACCCTTAAGGATGATTTGGTTTTAGACTCTGTACAGTTCCTGGCTATGTGCCCTGTTTTCTGACACTTAAAGCACTTGACACCCTTCATGAACATCTCTACTTGGTTCTTAGGCTTTGTTGGAGTACTATTGCTACTATTCTTGTCTTGAGAGACCTTGCCAAACTTGTTGTAGACAGTTTCACTCTGCCTTTCCTTCTTTGGAATTCTCTCACCTGAACCACCCCGTCTAGCTCTCTCTTGAATAACTATCTCGGCACGCAGCAGTCTCTGTAGAAGTTCTTGTACAGAACCAGCAGGAATCTCTCCCAACTCTTTTTGGAGCTCTAGTGGAACCTTATTCCACAAAATAGATTCCAGGGTTTCATCATTTAACTTACGAGGTGCCATGCGCTGGTAATCACGCATTGCGTCCAGCAGACCTTGAGCTGACCCAAACTGACTGTACTGTAGATCCTGGCATCTCTGATAGGCCGTGCGTGGGTCGAGGTGAACACCATACTGTCCACGATAGATCTCCACTATCTTTGACCATGAAGCCTTGTCGCGTTCCTTCACAGTATGTTGCCATGTCGCCTTCGCAGGACCAGTCAAAACCCATGAGAACCAACGGGCACGTTGCTGGTTACTCCACCCACAGTTGTTGGTTGCTTCAGTAAAGTCTAACAGCCATATCTCAAAATCATCGTCACCCCGTTTGCCACTAAACTTGTCTATTCTGCTAGTAAGAGAACGAAATCCCGGTGGATGAGGGTCACACTTTCTGCTCTGTCTATTCGGCAGATGACCTCTCTGATTGCTACCACTAGCATAGGAGGCATCACTGCTAGAATCACTGCCATCACTGTCGTGGCTACCTTCTGTCTGGGTCACTGGTAAACTTGTATCTTCAGTGGGTTTTTCTGACCTTACGACCTTGTCCACAACTGGTTGTAATTCTGCACCTGCAATTTCAGCAGACGATTTGCCCTTTCCCCGAAATGACACCATTTGTTTAGTGAGGACCTGTATCTCGCCTTCCAGACTTGTCTGTCTGGTAATGAGATCTTTCTTCTCATCACGTAGCTCCATAACTAGAGCATTAAGTTCGTCGACACGTTGCGCGCTGGCCAGCCGCTCTTCGTGTCTAGCATCTTGCGTACGTGCAAGCTCAAACTCTGACATATGCAAACGATTTGTAATCGTGCCCTTTGCTCGACAAGGGGTGCAAACATACAACACTGATTTAGACCGACACCCAACCAATGCATCATACAATTCATCGGTCAGCTTATCACTACGTTTTAAACAACCTACATGTTCCCACTTGTCGCAAAGGTCACACGCCATGGCCTTCTCTTCCTCCGTAACCTCTCTCTTACAGGATACGCAGGCGTCCATAGCTCCTTCACGTTCCTGTCTGCTTCTTCAGGATCTCGGTAGGACCTCCAAAGTTGTAGAACCCCAGTAGTACCTCCTACTCGAAGCCCAGGTGGCCGCAGCCGAGCCTCCGGTTGACACACAAAGTATATTATTTAATATTAGCAATCTTAATAAAATAATATAACTGAGTTCATTATCTATGATCCTAAGAAAAAGCAAACTGTCACTGAATAGAGTCGAGCTACAACTCCTGTTGGCCCTCTGCTCGACTGGCTCTTCCAAACACCTCACGTGAGCCTATCGACTGTCCATCACGTGACCTCTTACACTTGATTCCATGGCAGATGAAGAGCCATCCCAATTCTTGTAACAAGAATGTAGTGGAGGATCATCAGTATGACTACATATTGAGCAGTATTTGTTCCGGACACCCATGAACAATATCTTCTGTGTCTCTAATCCAATGATGACTCCCACCCCACTTTTCGCATTGTAAGAATGTTTATGGGCACGTTTACTCCACCCCCCATCTAAGATGACTGTGATGGCTGGGTCACCCAGACAAGTGCGATTCTTGGAAATTGCTATCTGCCGCTCTTCCTGGCCTGCCTGTCTCATGGAATCTTCAAGAAGAGTTGACCACCACTCTCCGATGCGTTTCTCAGCAGCAATAAAGGATCGCTTTGTCATGGTTGGGACTCCAAGAGTTGCCATAGACTCCTGTAATGGGGCATGACCACCACCCGTTGACATCTGGCCCCATACTGCAGCTAAATTACTCTCCCAGTACTGACCACCGGTTGGTCCACTGACTCTAACAGATGTGGAGAAGGAGAACTCGGTATGGCAACCAGCACAACGGGTGGTAAGAATTGATGCTAGTCCTTGTCTGCGTTCTTCCCTTACAGATATTATGTGGTCCTGCGGAGACTTCTGTTCACAGGGTGAGCAAGTTGCTACATGGTGAGCTATAATCTGTAAATGTTCCTGTAGCTGTTGTAGTTTAATTATTCTACTATCATTAACTGTCTCTGCTGTGCTGTTGTTAACTGTTGTGTTATCTTCTTTTCTAGCAGATACTCTCCTCTTACGATATATGCCACAGGAAATGTGTCTGTCAAGTTTGTTCCTTTTGTTAGCCGTTGTTCACACTACAACTGTAATTTAGATTTTTCATTTTAAAAATGTATGTATGTATAATAATATTACCTTCAAACACACTACAAGATGTAGACAAACTTTCGCGTAACGAAAATTGCAACACCAACACGTGTAGAGGCAGCTGGCTGCGTTATTAGTATAGTATCTATGCTTAGATATACCATAGATACACCGCGAAACTCTTGTACGCATGCGTGTTATCAGTCCTAATTTACATTAAGGTGGCTTGTGTGCTCGCGAACCAAAATTCTAGACATTTGCCACTCTCTGCTTAGTAAAGTAGACACCAACGGGTTAACAGATAAATTTAGCAGTGCAACACGGAGAGTTTTGTTTTGAAAAGGATACATGGACCCGGTTGTGGGGCAAAATTTTCGACAATTGTCGATTGAAAACATCGTAGTGATCATAAATTTTGCCGTCAGTTTGTATTCCTTGACGCGACTACTTCCTTACTTTCTGGAGACCTAAATACTATGAAATACAATGATATTATGTAAAAAGTACGTTTAAAATAAGTGCACTAAGATACAATATTTGGCACGCCGATTGTCGCACTTTCAAGGTTAATAGTGCAGTGTCTTCTAGAGTATCCTCCGTCACCGTCGTTCTTGTAAAAGACAATTATATATGTGATATGTTGACACTATAATTTATATTCAGCATGCGTAAATGGACGATTTTTTTGGCTTCAACCGTAGTAGTAGTATCCGGTATCCCGTAACCTTAAAATAAATTTCATTTAAATACATTTCTGCCCCTAATAACACTCCCTTCCACCCTCACGTCTCTAGCTACCTAACCTACAAATCACCACAGGATCATATTACAAGTTAAAGGTTACAGTAGTACATTTGACAAACTGTCTGTTACACATCTAGTGGTTATGTACTCACTTGTGGTTGAGTGATAACTTGTAGTAGCTGCGGGAAAATAATAGGAGCAACATGAGGCATCTGCTGATCCGTGACTTCTTGACAAAACTCTATGGTAACAATGACACAATGGGTTACATACACACAGAGGGGTCAACCAATCATATTACCAATTATTCCTTCTTTTTTTTCCCACCTGTAGTTAGTTCAGTTTCTTACTTTACAAAGAAGTCATTAGTAACTAGCTGATCTTAACACTTGTATATCATACAGTACAGCAGTGCTATATATTATTAGGGATCATGGGTTTTCTGGCCCAAATAAAATCACCCAACACAAGATCATCCTGACACCTGGTAGTATTGGATAGGTATAACCAAGCCCAAAAGTGCCTTCAGTATGACCCTAAATGCTTCCAATAAATTGTAACAATTTTTTTCCAATTGGAATTTTCTACTGACTGACTAACTGCATGCCTGCCTGATGCCTTCAGGCAAGTGTAACCTGATAAATGGCTAAGGTTACAGGCTTGATTTTTCACTGTTTCAGCTGGACAGGTGCCTTTTGGCATACCACAGTACATACAATGCACACATCATGAACTTGCCTTTGTCCTCCTTTGTGTGCAATTTCTTCTTGCTGACAGCCCAAGGTGTCAATTTGCAGCAGCATGATGGCTTCCCATAACAAAAATGGTCCATATTTTCCGTGGAGACTGGATTGATTGCAGAGACGCTTCTTCTACTGTTCTTTGCTTGTAACTCTGTGTAATGGGCTGAACATAGCTGAAAGCAAAGTATAATGGCCACTTCACTTTCCAGTTAGTAACTGATAGCTGGGACACACGTTCATACAAACCATTAACTCTGGTATTCTTCCTTTTGATGCAGTATACACATGTTCACCAGTCATAATAATGTTCAAAAAAGCAAACAAATAGTTTTATTAGGGATCATAGGAAAAAGTTGGGAAACAAATTTTGCTTATACCTGCAGATATACTAGTGGACATTTAATCTCTAATTCAAGTCATGGGTATAGACTGAATTAGGGATTAAATATCCACTACAAGTGCAGGTGACCTCCCTTGTTTCCCTACTTTTTTTCTATGATTAACTTAAATTCCTACTTTTTCCTTATACTTGTCACAATAAGGGATATCAGTTACACTTTTGAAGTATTGGCTGTGTCTATGTATTGGTAATAGAATAAATATCAGATATTGGATGTTATAATGTGGTATTAGTACTAGTGATGCCATGATATATCGTATATAGCAATAATCATAACACAAACATTTCATAATAATCATGACATTTCATGATAGAATTAACAAGTTGATGTTAGGGCGTCGCTATTCAGTGGACTGGAACACTGGACTGGAACACTGGACTGGACTACTGGACTGACATATTTTTGGTTTTTGCACATTCTATGGTTGGATTTATGGAGTCTTGCTAGTAAGAACCCTTTAGGCAGCTGCAGTCCACTTCTAAACACTGAAGACAAACAGTGGAATATGCGAAAACTGTCTCTTAATAATTTCGCTACTGTTCATTATGTCACTATACAACACTTATTCCTTACCTGGTGTGTAGTAATGCTGCAGGCAGTGCAGGGAATTGAATGTGACAGCAATAGTTAACCAGCAATCAACTAGCCAGTAGACAACATCCTTCAAGATATATCCTTAGAGCAAGCTTGAGGAGCAAGCTAGTATCACTACTCTTGCTCTCACTAGTCTCGCTGTTTCAGTGTAGGGGCTTATCAAATAAAGATTATAAGCGCCCATGCTGAAAAATCTCTAATTGGTAAGCTCCTGTCATGACTAGAGAGGTCTGGCCATGCTGGCAAGACTAGCTTACTCCTCAAGGATATCTCAAAAGATTGTCTACTGGCTAGTTGATCGCTGGTTAACTATTGCTGTCATATTCAGTTCCCTGCACTGCCTGCAGCATTACTACACACCAGGTAAGGAATAAGTGTTGTATAGCTAGTGGCATGATGAACAGTAGCGAAATTATTAAGAGACAGTTTTCGCATATTCCACTGTTTGTCTTCAGAGTTTAGAAGTGGGCTGCAGGTACCCAAAGGGTTCTTACTAGCAAGACTCAATAAAACCAACCTCAGAATGTGTAAAAACCAAAAATATGTCAGTCCAGTAGTCCAGTCCAGTAGTCCAGTCCAGTAGTCCAGTCCAGTAGTCCAGTCCAATAGTCCAGTCCACTGAATAGTAACCCCCTTGATGTTATGCTACTTCTAAAAACCAGGCAGCCATGTAGTTAATACTCTCCCATTCTAAGCAATTAACCAACCATGTATATTTTATTCGCTATTATTAATTCAGCTAGATAATTGGATTTGTAAACACTGTAATTTAGCACATTTCATAATTCATGAATTATTTTGCAATTCTGTAATTACGTTGCTATGTGCTGCTAATGAAGCGTAGCTATAACAAACCA
The DNA here is from genome assembly GCF_963678975.1 of Dysidea avara. Taxonomy (NCBI): domain Eukaryota; kingdom Metazoa; phylum Porifera; class Demospongiae; order Dictyoceratida; family Dysideidae; genus Dysidea; species Dysidea avara. The sequence continues at coordinate 48,907,544 of NC_089275.1, read as the reverse complement.
CTTTAAACAGCTAATTATGCACAGAAGTATCTTCTCATTGTTTTTCTCACAAATTATTTAGAGAAAGCCTTGAGGCTGCTCTTCATTTTCATTCGCACAAATACGGGTACACTATCTCTGGTAGCCTAAGAGGCCTTCAACATTATTGCTTTGGAGTTGTTAAACATCTATAAAACCAAAAAGGAAGACTGTTCACAAAGAGTCACCATACCCATATTTCAGACCATCAAGAAGAAACCACCGCAGAGGAAAGTTTAGTTCAATACAAACTTAATTTAGCTTTCAATTCTTACATTTTGGCTGCTTTTGACCATTAACAGTTTTCTCAAAATAACATTATATAAGAATTTGACTAGCTTACTGATTAAAGAATTTGTGTGATTGGCTTCTTATGATAAGATTACTTTTAGAAAGATATTCAGGAAAAACTAATGAGCCATAATCTTGTCCCCAGCCATCCACATGTTCAATCACACAAAGGTCATCTGATGACTTTGGTCCACTTTGTCAGACCTAGTGGAATATCAACAGCTAAATAGACATTTAGAAAACTACTACACTAGTTTTTCAGGCATATACTTTTATTAATGCACACTTTCTGGGCCAAGAAGTTGGACTATTACCAGACGACTTTCGCGTGATCACGCACGCAAGCAGTTACTGTGCTGATAAGGTCAAGTCCTTTATTATGATAACACACAACTGATGAGGTGTTAAGTTGAATGTATTCCATTAAGTACTCTACCTAACATTACAACTCTTGTTTTGTATTACAAACCTGTTAGAACTCTCATTGCTCCATGCACAAGGCATGGGTTGCCACTAGCAACAGCCTGGACTAACTGGTTAAACAAGTTTGGCCATTCATCCGGCCAATCCCACCGTGCCATCGCCGATATGGCATATGCCTGAAACACACATACCCTCACATTACCATAGCAACAATAACATTTACAACCAATCACTCACCACCATTGCTCTGACACGACTTTGTTCATCACCTAACCCCTGAGGGAGTAGTTGACGTATTAGTGCCTTTGCCTGTGGAACAAACATATTTAAAACACTTGCAATTGCTTAGTGTACAAAAAGTAAAACAATTTAATAATATTCACAGATGACTTAATTCAGTGATTAAATCTCTTCAATTAACCCTGTAAGATCCAAAGGCTAATATATTGCCAAAGATGTTTTTATGGGTGCCTTATATAAATGGACCCATAACTCCCTTACCCTAGGGGCTACAAAGCTCAAGTCATTTAGTGGGCCACTAAAGTTTAGCACAAAGTGATAAGAAGCACATATGGAACTATTAGCACTTATTAACACAAAAACATATTAAAAACAATTAAAATTTGATAACTTTTGCTGTGGGCATTGTACCATGTTCTAATTGGAATAAAACTCTCACGTGATGAGGATTCTAAATAATGGCCCACTTTTTTCTTCATTTTAAACCATGTGAGTTATGTGTTCTTATAAGGTGTTTTAAATGTTTGGGTAGAACGGAAGAGGGGTTTCGTATGTTATGTAGCTTTCTGTGTCAATTAACAAGTACACAGAAAAATTTAGAATTTTCAACTAGAGTAAGGACCATAGCACATCGATAAAAAGTACTGAAACAAGTTGGAGTAGTCCATGATATTAAATCACAGTAAAACAATAAGAAGTGTTATATCCCTACTGTGCTCAAGATACCATAATGGAAATACACAGAAGGGATATAACACTTCTTATTGATTTAATATCATGCACTACTCTAGCTTGTTTCAGTACTTTTTATCGATGTGCTATGGTCCCTACTCTAGTTGAAAATTCTAATTTTTTCTGTGTACTTGTTTGTTAACTTTTTTTGCAAATAATTATTATGACTGGTGAACCCACGTATACCGTATCTGAAATGGCACCACGCGCCCCAATTATCGTCTGAAAAGTGAAGTATCCATTACGCTTCGTTGTCAGCTTTGTGCGACCCGTTACGCAGCATTTCGAATCAAGAACTGTTTGAAAAGCACCTTTGCAATCCACGCATACTGAAAGAAATGGTGCCGCGCACCCCGGTTATATCAATTATCGTCTGAAAAGTGAAGTATCCATTACGCTTCGTTGTCGGCTATGTTCATCCCGTTACACAGTAGTATGAATCAAGAACTATTTGAAAAGCACCTCTGCTATCAAAATAGCCACTATGACAAATACGGACGATTTCCGTTACGCGGAAGGGAAGCCATCACGTGCTATCACCAAATCAACGCTTTTCGCTGTCAGCAAAGATGAATGGGACACAAAGGAGGACACTGGTAAGTCCATGAAGAATGCATTGCACGTACTGCGGTATGCCAAAAGGCATCTGTCAGGCCGAAGCGACGTCGAACAGTGAAAAAATCAAGCCCGTAGCCTTAGCCGTTACTGAGTTACGCTTGTCTGAAGGCATCAGTCAGTCAGTCATTAGAAAATTCCATTAAATAAATTATTTTTAAAAACTTGTTGAAAGCGTTTCGGGTCGATCTGAAAGCTTGTTTGGGCTTAGTTTTACCTAACCAATACTGCCTCATCGTCATCAGGGGAAATTGAGGCTGTTTTTTGGGTGATATTATTTTGTGGGCCACGCCTACTCCTTTGTGGTCCCTACTATACAGTTACTATCGTACTGTATGATGAGTGGGTCTACACGTATCACACAAACACCGCTCAAGATATAAAATACCTTGCAGTTTTACTGTGGAAAAAGAAGCTGTCTGTACCCAAACATAAAGCAGTCTGTATGGCCACACAAGACTTTAATGGGCTTGTCACCCCCCCAAGTGCAAGCATGACAAATTTATACATTTAAAATTTATATTACTTACCGCAGGTGGAGTTTCTGGCGGCTGAAATTTATTACAGCCACTATACCAATGTTGCTCCACATATTGTTTGAGTAGTACACCGGCCAACTGTGGAATGGGTGACAAGAACACACATCACATAAAGTGAAAACACTTTATATCATCACTAAAACAAGGATATCACAAGGTGCATATATGGGCTTGTGCAATACATACAGATTGAGAACTTCAAATTTCAATGGTGTAATTACAAAGACACAAAAAGGAGAAATGCCATGTTTACGAGGAACGTGTCTGAGAAGTGGAACATGGAAGTTTTATACCCCTTGTATTTTCCACATCTGGCGAGCAGCTACCACCACTTATAAACTTGTAGAAACAACTTTTAGCACTTTTCGCCTTGTAAAAAAATCATTTAAACTAAAAAAAAAATTCCGGATACAAGGAATGGTATCTGCCAACCCCCAAATGTTATTGTTGATGGTTGTGGTCTCATATTATATGCACAGATAATGCAGTGCTCGAGGATTAGAGAATCAGCGATGTGGAGTTGTCACAACTCCACTACCCATGGTAAGGAGGTGGTGGACACTAACTGGATAATAGTTACTCATCATTCGTAACTGTCAGCACAGGAGAATTAATATACAGTACCAAGGGGTGGGACTGACAATTGTCATACGTTTTCACAAAGAACACCAGTCACAGTGTTAGGGCATTTAGTTGTCAAACTACACTTGACACCCACCCCAGAGGCTCCAACCTTGGATCTCTCTTGGAGTGAGACTTTTGACAAAGGTGAACAATGGAGATGCAGTCCTTCAGCCGCACACATGCAATTCAACAGTTATATTATAACCAGCACTTCAGGATGTCATGACATTATAATAGAATGGCCTCCTTGTGCTAGTTATATTTGAAAGTGTTTGCACATAGTTACACCATTGAGAAATTGTCTTTTACTAACTACTAGTGTAAAATATTAATAACTGCAAGGTGTGTGTGTGTGTGTGTGTGTGCTAGCTACTGTACATTACATTACGATTCCATGACAACCACGTGATCCGCTGGAGTACACACTTCAATAATAATGTTCTGTGTCTACGAGATGTCTTGCCAGCTCAACAGCTATCTAGCTTCTAATCATGTCCACACAGGTTGTAGCTATCTTGCAGAAACAAAACCCCAGGAATAAAAATAAACAGAATCACTGAACTTCACGATTTATATCCCACCTGGATTCCCAATGAACTTTCAAAGTTCCAATACACTACTTGCACACTCAGTCGTTGTCTAAAAGGAATCAGTCAACCCGAACTGCCATTAAGAACTAAGACTGCCAAAAGAAAGTTTGAATGAGAGATCACGTGACTGCTGAAGCATTACTTACATAGATAACCTGGCACGCGCTGCAACATTCTTAGCTTCAGAAAGCTTTGAGTGAAGCAGTCAGCATCGGAAAATTTGGGGAGTGAGGATTACTTGTAGGCGTGAGAATACAAATTGAAGGCCAAATCGTGAGAGTCACACCTAGGGTGTGAGAGCTGGAGCCTCTGCCACCCTAGGGATGGAGTAATAGGTTGTGCATCATGCGGCAAACTGTACATGGCGCGTGTTGAAGGTCGTGCAAATAACAAAATGTACAAATATGAACTTTTATTGGAGCACAACTAACACTACACGTATCATACCTGTCTAGCGTGAGTAGGGTAATTCGTTGATATTGTAATGTTCGCTAGAATCACTCCAAATCCTTGACGACACACGAATGAGGTTCGTTTTTAACGCGCACCACACAACTAGAGCTTACCATCTGTGGCTTCAAGCGCCTTCAACTCCTGCTCGGCTTTGCTTCGTTCATCACCGACCCCTGTACTGGTGAATATTGAGTCAAAACAGCCTAGAATGGCCTGTCTGAGGTGGTCGCCCGCCAAGTCCATTATGTCATGCGCGCCAATTACTTCAAAGTTTTCCACATTGTGATATACGCATGCGTATTGGTACAAACAATATTTTATTACAAAAATCAATGAATTAAAAATCTGAGTCAAATAATAAATCAGGATTCTCTCTCTGCAAGTTGATAATCTCATGAAAATGTTCTCTTCAAATTCACTTTCAGAAATTCAGGCTTGTCTTTTTCAATGATCTCTTGTCTCTCACTCTGTAAGACAATGATAAAGGAGGTACAGTTTTTTTTGCATTTTCGTATATGCAAGACTGACTGGTTTTATAAGCAATTTATCTGGACCACAATGGTGGTGGATGCCCGTATCGTGCCTCAAACTGTTGTATACACAACAAATTTCTTTAACAAATGCGGTAGCATAGGTTATTTCATTTTGAGAATAACAAAACACAGCAGATACAGATGTGCAGCCACATCTATGCATTTCATACAAAATTGCAAGAAATGGTGAAAACCTCACAACACACATTTGACTTCTGAAATCAGGACACCTCACTAATAAGGACATCTTGAGACACTTGTCCATGGTCCCTTTGCATGGTATTAGTGTACACACATTTAGACCCCTGAAATCAGGACACTCACTAATAAGGACACCTTGATAATCAGGACACTTGTCCATGGTCCCATTTGTACAGTAGGATGCACACAATTGAGATGTTTCATGAACACTGTTCCAAGTGTATGTCATAAACCATTCATTGAAATATGGTCTTGTCATGAACATTCATGAACCGGTTAATTGACTAAAGTTGCATACACTGTATAGCCGCACAGCTGTTTAGAGTTCTGTTGCTTCTTTTCATACCATTACTTTGGCAGGACTAGAAACAACAGTCACTGTAGTTCATAAACACAAAGCGAGCAAGTAAGCCTTTATGTATGTTCATGAAATATTTAGTCCATGCTTACTCTTAACTGTGAACAAAAATAAATTCTCTAATGGTGACTGCTTTAGAGGTGAATACACACAATGATATCAGGACACCTCTCTATTAAGGACATCTCTCTAATAAGGACACTTGAACAAGGTGTAGTTCCACCATGTACACACAGCTCACCTCTTCAATGGCATCAGATCTTCTCTTGAGGTGCAGGGCCAACTCATTGTTAGGAGTGGATGATGAACGTGATGAGTTTTGTTGCTCCCTGATTGGACCAATCTGTCCTTCCGAATCCGGACGTCTCCTTCGTAGCACTCTCTCCAACTCTGATGGACCAGTGGATTGGAACCCTCTGTGTGTGAAGTGGAATGGGTACATACAAACACAGATAAAATACAGGATTCATGATCTCAGCCAGGTGGCTCATTTGAAGTAATTATGTTGGTTGCTGTTCTACTCCAGCTGTTAGCACTGTGGACATTTAATTCCTACTTCAGTTATGTGGCTACAATATTGAATGTCAACCAATATAGTTGCAGTAGGTGACCTCCCTTGTTTCAATTGCTTTTTATTTCTATGATCCCAAGTCAAATGTAAAACCATTTGTGGAACAATGCATAGACAGACAAAGTTCAATGTGGTTACACTCAAAATTTGTAACAGATTAGGGCCAGGAATAACATCTGGTCATTACCTGACAAAAAAATTCCTGAAGACAGGCAGAATACAGTAAGTTGGAGTGCAGAGTAGGGGGACAAGAAAACTGTCGTTTACTATTGATTATTTTGCAGTTCACACTGCTATGGTGTATGTCTTCTCCTACAGTCCATCTGGAACAAGATACTGTATAAGCTCGCTAATGTGCACAAGAAATGCTATAGACAGGATAGAAATACTACCAAATTTGGTCAGTTAGGTAAACAACTGCTATAGATTCACAAATAGTAATATTGGGACAACCATCATTTTGATAAAATTTCACTGCACACTGCACAACAGGCTCGTGCTATTATTATACACAAAACACAGGACAAACACAAATACACACATTTCTGCTTGTCTGGAGACCATCATCTCTTGAGATCACCATCTCTGACCAAACCTTCTATGGAAAGTACATTCATTCAGCCAGGGGACGCTGAATATCCCATTTACTAAATGTTAGGAGAGAGAACTCACCTAGCCAAGGGACGCCGAATAACCTACATGGGGTGTATATACAAGCTTTTGAAATTTAGACCAGCATAATGTCTTTAAAGCCCTCTAACACAAGGGGATCCCCTCAACCTACCTGGTCTTCACCACATGGATGTTGCCATTAACCACATCACCTACAAATGATGTGTTACCATGTCTGCCATACACGCACGCACACGCACACACACTACACGTACACACACACACACACGCACACACACACACCTAGCATTGTTAAATTTCAATTCCTTGTGGAGCTGTACATGAGCAATGGAAGCTCGGTGAGGATTGGGCAGTTTCTTTGGTTCTATCTGATGACAGTCCTAATACAATACATAACGCATCTTTCATTTCCACAAAGTATAGTTACTACACATGCAAAGACTGCCATAATTTCTATCAAAAGTACATCAATGCATTGTATTGATCTGTTGATGCACACATATCTTAAAATACCACAATGACAACTAGTAGACCATAGATTATGTGCTTCAATACTTTTACAAAGTTTTAGTACACGGAAGGTATGTATGTACTGTGCAGCTAATAGTTTTACAATCATTACAATGGAACTTGAATACTTGAAACACCAAAGATTAAGTATTCCCTCTGTGATCAATGCATACTTAAATACCATGACTGCTATCACATCACAATTAACAGTACTGCTATTCCACAGGGGAGTACTACAAGAAGGCTACTTGGGTCTACGATTCTATTTTGTATTCAATAGGTTTAATGTCAATAATCTGACTCTTTGTCTTCTATTGTATGTGATGAGCCCCACCTACCTCTGGAGTCTGTGATAGTCTGGTTAGGGGGAGTGAATGACGCTGCTGTACTTGCTGACCACTACCATGTGGTGTGTCAGTGTCGTTACTCCAGGAGGAGAACTGCTCTACGCTCTGACGTGTACTACTGCTTGAAACTCGTTGTTGGCTTTGCTGTAAATCACTGAATGCTGTAAGATTAGGATGAACATAGCGTACAGACATCAAACAGACACAGACAATTGCACAGCATCACACACACACACACAACACACACAAAGCAAAAAAAAGTAAAACTTTCAGGTGCAGTTACTTCTACCCAGTGAACCAGCACTGGGACACTTGTGCACTACTCAGGTGCTCTGAGACAGTGCAGAGAAATCCTCCTGGTACAGGACTAGTAACCCACAGGAGACACAAACACATACCAGGTGCTTCACTGACAATATGCCTCAATTCATCTAGAGTCACCCTCTACAACAAGGGGACACACAGTAAGACTTAAACATTATGACATAACAGCACCTTATTATCACCAGCATCAGATATTGACAACTGGTACAGTTCCTCTGAAAACTCTGGATCAACATATCGCTGTAATAGGATTATATAGTAGATTTGCATTTCATGACTATAGTTGAATTTCCCATACATAGCTGGCTAGTACCTATAATTGCAACTCTTTGTAGGGAATGGAGTGAAGCTTTCCAACAGGGATGCTTGATCTAGTATAGCAGCGTAGCCCCCAAAATTGGCAATATTGTGCACTTTTTCATAAAGCCATGAAACTTTCCACATAAATAGTACTCCTCAATACATGTATTTTTAGATATAGTGCCATCGCTGAGTTGATCTTTGGTGACCTTTACGGCCATTTTTGTACAGAAAATTGATCATTTTTGTCTTTAATTCCCTGAGGTAGTAATTAACTTGTTGAAACATGGTACCAAACAAAAGATCTTGCTGATAGTATCAACTTGGTTTTTATTTGAAGTCAATAGGTGATTTCATTACAAAGTTATAATCATTTTTACTAGCTACAAATTTTGATAAATTAATTTACCTGCCCTCGAGGTGTGAATCACCTGTAGGCAGATAAATTTATCAAATTTTACACCCAATAAAAATATTCATAACTTAAGAATGAATTCACCTATTGACTTCAAATAAAAACCAAGTTGTTACTATCAGCAAGATCTTTTGTTTGGCACCATGTTTTAACAAGTTAATTATTGCCTCAGGGAGTTAAAGACAAAAATGATCTATTTTCTGTACAAAAATGGCCGTAAAGGTCACCATAGGTCGAATCAGCAATGGTACTATATCTAAAAATACATGTATTGAGGAGTACTATTTATGTGGAAAGTTTCATGGCTTTATGAAAAAGTGCACAATTTTTGGTTGTGCCGCTATACTAATCCTATGGTATGTTCATGTTGAGCTGAATCCTCAAAAACATTTAATAACTCATGGATGATGCAATTACACACGATCTTGAAATTTGACTCATTTGTAGCACTGCTTGACCCGCTAAAAATATTTCAAAATCAATGTTTGACATAATATTTACGACCAATCAAAATTTTCACAATACATTTCCTATGGGGAAGCCATATAAGTATAGTGTCCATTAAAGCCCTTTCCCGAACTTGTAATGGAGCCAAACCGTATGTGTCTGTTGTTGACACCTTTGCTGTTACCAATAAACATCTGGTTGGCTGAAATGTTAACTCTGTTGAGAAAAAATCCACTTTTAATTTTAAGCTGTTTTTTCAGGATTCAGCTCAACGTGAACATACTATAGTCTGGCAGCATCCATCTCTTTGAATTATAGAGTAAGGGTTTGGTGACCATAGTATATGATAATTGTACTACTACCACTATTGTGGTAGAGCCAATCAAATCACAGTTTAAAAAAGTATTTGTGATGTAAACCGTGTAGTTTATGTCATGAATAAAACAATAACATAGTTGGAAAGCACTAAGCAGTTGATACTCTCAGAACGGGATTCTGAGATACACCCACTGTAAAGATCCAGCTCAACACGTACATACTATACCTGTTCTACCTTAGCGCAAAACTTCATGCTTCTCAACATACAGTAGTAAACATGATCATGAAATTTGACTCATTTCTAGCACTGTTTCAAATGGCTGACACAATTATATGGACCTTATCCACAATGACGTTACAGCCATAAAATGGCAGCGATAGTTGTGGGACTTTCGTAAAATTTGTATGGACAGCTTTGGGAAGAAAATTTTTAACGATCATATCTCAGCCAAATAAGAAGATATTGAGCTCTAACCCTCAGGTAATTATAAGACATTACAATCTAACAATAGATTATTATTCATTCAGTTGCCTTATAACCATACCTGCAGGTTAGAGTTCGATATCTTCTATCTTGGCTGAGATATCATCGTTCAGACTTTTTCCTCCCATATAATTTTATAAAAGTCCCACAACTATTGCAGCCATTTTTACATGTCTGACGTCATTGTGGATAAGGTCCATATTTACGGTCAGACTAATGTTCCACCAAATATTTCCTATGCAGAAGCCATAAAATGTAATAATGTTGTTACAACCTTTGTAATCACAGGTGACAGCAGTCACCACTGACCATCTGGTTAGCTAAAATGTGAGAAATTTTCATTTTAACTGTTTTTCAGAATCCAGCTCCAGCTACACATCAGGACACATTTGCATTCCATACTAAAGGGTCCAACACGTATGGAATCTAGGATAAAATCCTTTAAATTTCACGGGCTGCATAAATCTTCTTAGAATTTCCTGAAAATCTGTAAGATACTAAGAGCAGCCAACTGTAGCAGTCGTAACGAATATTCATTATGTTAAACAGATATTGAAGAAGAAAAGCTATATATAATGACATTCAGAATTCTTCAATTTAGAGATCTTGCATTGTCAATCTGTAAGTAGATAGTGTTATATTTCAAACCATTTGGAATACTTAAGTCCTGTTCAAAATCCCAAATCCCTGCTTAAATTTTGCTAGGACTTAATCTAAGGTCTTCTGTGTCAGACCCAAGGTCAGACCCCTCATTCCACACAGGATACATTTGCATTCCAGTACCATATACTATGGTCACCAGACTCTTACTCTATGTAAAGGGGAGGACTAGCACGACCCCAGGTTTAATTTGAAGAAGTTGAACATATTCTCCAAGTATCAGATCTTGTAAAACTTTTTGTGTCCAATTAGTAGGGTCTATACCCTTATAAGCTGGAAAGGCCGTTCCACAACAGCATACAGCTCACCTCCAGGTAACTACGCGGCACGTATCCATATTCTCCAGTCCTGAGTGAGTGTGCCGCCCACCAATTAAGGTCTGTCTTTGATGTCACCTCGAAGATATCCCCCTGTTGGAAGCTCAGTACATCGGCCCGTTCCTTCTCGTAGTCGTGTAATGCGATATACTGCTCCATGTAGCCTCAAAGGGTGCTAAACCAACAACATTAAATCGTAATGGATAAAGATTATATCTTAAGTGAGCCATTAGAGAAGTTTAGTGAAATTAAACACTAGGTGCTTTATAATTCACGGCTAAGGTCAACTCTTAATGCTCACCGTGTCTTGATCTCTTCTCGAAGGTACACCAAGACGTGTACTACACTACGCGTGGTGCAGCGTCAAACTACACTAAATCGTCTGCACAGCAATAAGGGACGCGTTCGCCCAAATGATTACTTCTGCTGCCGTAGTAACACACGCGCATGAAATAATTTAAATGATTCCAGCTAAAATACTAAAATACACATAAAATTAATGAAGATGTACATGAAATGCTTCTTCTTGTAAGTAAAATTGCAACAGCATAACTTAACATGGTGTGTCAGTGTGTATCTTCAGGATAGCCCAGCTTCCATTGTGTTCACTGGCTTGTACTCCTTCCTACGCTTACGCTTGTTCATGTATGTCGACACTGACTCCCTGATCTACAGTGATAAGTGACATATAACAACAACATCCTATCTGCATAATACAACCTTAATAACTGTGGGATGATTGCTACACTAAAGAATTATACTGGGCCAACACCTCAAGTACTTGATGGACAAATACGAACATCATAAGGGAATCAAAACACTTTACCCTCAGAGTGTTTTGTGTTTGGGTGTGTATTTACATTACCCACCAACAACTGTGCTACAATCCCACCTAGCATGGTATTCGGTGTAATTAAGGAGGAGTTAACATTGATAACCACTACATTACCCCTGTTTAGGCAACACTGTTATGTGTACAGTGACAATTCAGTGATGATAAGTAGCATAATAAAACAGAGTTTGTTTGTTATCATCGCTTCTCAGAGGGATTTAGCCATGACAAAATAACTATTTCACAGAAACTGGGGAAGCAAATGCTCAACTGTCCATGTCTCATACAACAGTTGAAGGTCTGTACAGCTCTGTGGTGTTGAATAAAGACCTGTGCTGTAATTTTCTTTTCATTTAAGCCAGTATTGATCTGAATGGCTCATAACTTGACCTAATTCATCCCTACACCTTCCTTTTCAATTTCTTAAAACAGCCTCTTGTCCTCCTTTCGGGTCCCCGCCTCCCTCCCTTTTGGAGCTCGCCTGATACAGTCAACCTTGGTTTAAAAATGGCGGGAAACTTAGCTGTTGGCTACTTGTACATGGAAAGTAAGGAAATGTGTAAAACATGTGAAAATTTGGTACACATAGCTTCAACCATTGGTGAGATAAAAAATTAAAACTGACATTTCTTGATATTTCTAAATCCAACTGGGTCACATGTTGTTGCATTGGTTTATTTCTTAAAACATACAAACATACCAACTGACCCGAGGCTAAAACAAACAACAGTAAGTTGACAAATCTGGAAAGCTCTACAACTAACAAGGCACCAACAAAACTAACGTACACCCCAGGTACCCTTCTTAATCATCACAAGTCAGATATCATTCTGATTACCCAATCATTTCAATACGTAAAAGAAATACTGAGAACTAAGATACACATCTACTATTTTTATACTAATCAGTGTATCACCACACAATTCATTTTAGTTTGTACTTGAAACAAGCAGACAAAATTGCTAAGCAGTGTCTGAACAAAACTATGGATGTGAATTTCTACCATCAGGGAGTCTGGCTAAAGTGGAACATGCTCGGGAGAACACCAATTTCGGTCAGCTGCCCTACCAATTATTTGAGAGCTTCCTATTATCAAATGATATGCTACACAAATGCTGCCTGAGATAACATACAATATACACCCCCAGTGTGTGCTGTGTGCATTATTCCCAACAACACAAAGTAGAACTACACAATTTTCACTTTTTTGTAAGTGTAAGTTTGCAACAACTCTCAGACATAGAGAAACACATAGTGTTTTGAAAACTTTGATCCTGACACAGTACACCTCTATGCCACACAAAAACAGCCAAGCTGTGAAAAAATGGTGCGGCCTTAAAAAGCTGGGTGAAAAAAGTTGACCTCTATACTATATACTTGACATGTCATAAGACTACACTTTGATAACCTAACATCATTACTAATCTAACACAATATTTCAATCACCATGAATACAAAGTTGGTTGGTAGATTTTATTAAGCCAGGAGCAACCCACAGCCAGGAGCTGGTTGTTAGCAATGCACATGCCTGAATTCTGGGAAATTTGTGTGTGTTCAGAGATATCCAAGCAAACTTCAAGCCACAGAAAGCAGATTACCCCTCGCTCCCTTTACAAACTTTTCTCCATTGTCGATAAGACCTAATCCATACCAGGTGGCCAAGGTTCTAGGAATAGATACAGTACTAAAAGCTATCATGTACACGTAAGCCTAAAGGCAGATGAACACCACATGGCAGCTATTAGCACATGTATATGACATCTTATAGGGCAGTGTGGTGAAGTCATCAATTGGCTATCAGTGATGACCACAAGAATGTGACACAGCCAACACACCTGCTGCTGTGTCATTGTGAGGTCATATAATATCTGTCACCTGCTAATCTAGTGGAGCCTGTCAATATAGTCAATTAAGAACACCTACAATGGACACTTGAGGACGGACACCTGGAGTTTAGACAGTAAATTTAGTATTCTTATTGTAAAGAGCTGCAAAGACAATATAAGTGCTTTTTTTCAGGTGTTGTTGTTCACTGAATAAGCCTTTTCCAAAATGATGTCACGCCAATTTCTATTTGGGATACTCTTATATTTTCGAGTACTATTTCCTATGACGCAAATGTTTTGATTCATTATTACCAGATTAATAAAACCTATATCAAGGTACAAAGATCAGGTATGGTAACTGTGTCATTAATAGAGTAAAACTTCCACTCTACTTAGAAAACTAGCCGAAAATTTTGTAAGTAGCAAAAGCGAATTCCGTTCATAGCATTATACTCATACCTGCAAGTTTTACCATGATATTTTGTTTCTGGATTACACAAACAATCGATCTTCATTTACCACCCATAGGATCCAATACTCAAAAATATTAGAGTACCCCAAATAGAGATCACTATTTTTAATTGTGACGTCATTATGGAAAAGGCTTATTCCTAGTCACTACACTCTAATAACTGCAATTGACCATGAAGTTTACAATACGGCCAGAACAAAGGTAAAATTTTACTCTCTGAAGCTTCTTGAAAGAACTACACAGAGATGTAAGATACATGGTAGAATACTTTTACATAATGTAATTTTCATCAGCAAAATCGTGTGCATCATGACCCCCTATACCTACACTTTTTTTCTTCTTCCTAATATTATAGGTAATATTGTCAAAGCGGGGATACTTAAAACCTGAACAGACCAAAGGTCCATTTGCCAAAAATTTACATCCTGTATAGCGCTTATACACTCCTGAACTTGTAACATTACAGGTTATTCCCGAAGAAGTTTAATTTTCGAACTATTCGAAGAGAAGTGGTTCTACGAAAATTTAACTATTCAAAAAATGCTGATTATGCACAATCAACTAGCTTAAACTTTTATGTAGCTAAGCTGGCCTGGAATTTGCTCACTACTATATGTGTGAAGTTGGAACTTGTGCTACAGAACTGTGTAACTGTTGAGCCAACATGTCACGGCTTTACATTGCTTAAAGCCTAGTAAGTGATGTCCCTCCACATGTGCCAGGACATGCACAATGATTCATGCTCTCATTATTTCAGTCTCATCTGCAAAACAAAATTCCCATAGCATATAGTAGTCCAACATTACATCCCCTTATCATTTGTATTGGTGTCCTTATCATTTGTATTGGTGTCCTTATCATTTGTATTGGTGTCCTTATCATTTGTATTGGTGTCCTTATCATTTGTATTGGTGCCCTTATCATTTGTATTGGTGGTACACGTGGTTGTTATCTCAATAAATGTGCACTACCAAATTTATTTTTGTTGGCACTACGTATGATGTCTTGCACCCCCGTTCACACTAGCCCAGTAGCATGGTTCGGAACGGTACAGCTCGATAAAAAGTGCAATGTGAACACCGTCCGCACCGGGCCCAACCGGACCGAGCCAGCCCACCCAATCGAACCAAGCCAGCACGGTACGGTACGATAATTACGTCACCAGGTGCACAAAATAATAAAATCATCCAATGAAGAAGGACCCAGAAACACTGTTCGACACGAAGTTCAGCACGAAAGAAAGTCTAGTGACAGTTATGAACTAATTGTTGTGCCAGTTACTGTTTCACTCACTTCCGATTCGTGACGCGATTTCTGCAGCTTTATATGGCCGCCTATCTATTGCTGTCTTGTTGAAATGAAAGAATCCCAGCACAAGACTTGAAGGGCAAGAGCTGTATCCAATTTTAGTAAGCAAACTAATAAATATTTAATTGTGCGCTTATGGAAACCGGATGTCTTAGCGAGCGAGACTGCGTAGTGTGAACAGAGGCAACAATGGGCCGTACCGAACCGAACTGAACCGTGCTAATGTGAACGGACTGTAAGCATTCGAAAATAAAACCTACAAAATTGATTTTACCAGCTTTTCTTCAAAAATTTCCCATTCAAAATTATACAGTAACAATGTAAGGTAGCAACTATGTCAAGAATGCAATCACGATGGTTGAACAATACAACTATCACTGTAGAACAAACAAACTACTTTACTACATAATCACTATGAGTTATACTTGCATATAACATACGAGTAGCTGCCCGAATTTATTAGAGTGTGCCATACAAAACTGGCATTAACATCACATAACAACATTATAATTTTGGGAATGGATAACTTGGATAACTAAATTAAATTATTCTAGGGTAGACTTCTAGAGTGGGGTTAACAAATTCGGGCAGCTACTCATGTGTGGTAGTTGTTATATGCAAGTACTGCTGCAGGAACAACTTGTAGTTTTGTAGTGATTATGTAGTAAATTTAAAATAGTAAACTTAAAGAATGTTCTACAGTGATAGTTTGTGTTGTTCAACCATCAAAATTGCACTCTCGGCAAAGTTGCTATCTTGGGTGAGTAGTGAATAAATGCTATAAAAGATATAAATATTATAAAAACGGAAGCTTGACAAATCAACTTTTGATCTGGGCTGCACTATGAAGCAGGTACCAATGCTACAACGGTATGTACAAATTCACGTCATTTGCTGTCAGCATTTTAAATGATTTTACATATATAGGACAGGTGCTACCAGCACCATTTGTACCTGTGTGGCAAACACTCTAGGTAGACACAATATGCTACATGAACCTTATTGGTATT
This sequence comes from Dysidea avara, assembly GCF_963678975.1. NCBI lineage: Eukaryota > Metazoa > Porifera > Demospongiae > Dictyoceratida > Dysideidae > Dysidea > Dysidea avara. Next base: position 48,891,153 of record NC_089275.1, on the reverse strand, counting down.
ACATTCTTTTCTGAATGTGTACCTTGAAGCATATCCATATGCTTAAAGTACTACAGGTGTAAGTGATGCTTTATACTTGGGTTTCCAATGCTGTGTAGGAATTTTTGTCACTAGATATAGCTACATGTACAGTGTACGTACATCACTCATTGTAAACAATCTGCACCGTAGGGCAGGTACCAGTGCTAGTAAATATTATAAAAACAGAAGCTTGATGAATCGACTTTTGATCTGTAAGGCATAGATAAAATGATTAACACTGCTCTTGCACAAATTCTATCAAACACTAGGAACCTAGAATAAAACTGACTTAGAAAAGCATCACAACTTTCACACTCAAATTCTCTTAACACTACACACACACAGGCAAACATACCTTCTTCCTGTTAAGTGAAGCAAGATATATACCAACTCCCAGGAACAAGATGAAGAGGAGCACAGCAGCAAAGTGCCAGTAGCTATAGCCATCATCATCATCATCATAATCATAGTCGACATCAGGTTTACCACCATCTTTACTGGCATCATCTTTATCAGCATCTTGACTCTCTTTATCAGCGTCTTGATCACCTTGACTAGTACCTTGATCTTGACTCTCTTTATCATCATCTTGATCACCTTGACTAATACCTTGATCTTGTCTCTCTTTATCAGCATCTTGGCCATCTTGACTAGTACCTTGATCTTGACTCTCTTTATCATCATCTTGATCACCTTGACTAATACCTTGATCTTGTCTCTCTTTATCAGCATCTTGGCCATCTTGACTAGTACCTCCATCAGTATTTGTTTCATCATCTAATCTTCTTGGAGGTGTGATGTCCGATTCTCCACCTTGACCATCAGTGTCACTGTGCACACTAGGACCAGTAGTTACATGAAATTGATTATTAAGTTTATCAGTAGTAGTAGTTTGCTTATAAGTTTCACTAGAGGTTGATTGTGAAGAATCTTGGTCTCCATCTGAACCAGTATCATTTGAAGGTAACGATGGTGTAACAAAACTTGGGGTTGGATCCTCTAGTCTTCCCATTTCTTCATTGCTCCTATTCTCCTGATCAGAATCATCCTTGTTCTCATCGTCAACTTTGCCACCATTAGTGTCATTGTTTTCACCTTCATGACCATCATCATTACTGCCGTTATTCTCAACTTCCACATCTTTGTGACCATCCTCACCTTCAGATTCCTGGGGAGTATCTGGCTTTTTGTCAAACAACGCCGTCAATTGCAAGTTAGGAGTAGGTGTACTAGTGGTAGCAACTGATTCAGTGGTGGGTGGTTGAGATGTAGGAGTGGGTGGTGTGTTCACGTGATGTTTCATAACAATGTTCACATACTCACCAAAAGCCCAACACAATTCGTTACTACCACTAGTGTCATTGCACATGTAGCCACAGTATTTGAGGATAAAGTTCGCTACTTCAATAATATTGCTGTGTCCATCAAACACATCAGAATCATTCGCTAGTATTAACACGTCAAACATTCTACCATCTTTACAGAAATTCTCACTAGGGATGTTGGCTAAGGAGTCAAAACTACACGAATCTTCACTCGCCATATTGAACACTTCAATAAACCCAATACACATCACATTAGCTGCTGTCTTGTTCACCATGGATTTGAAAGAGTCATTGTTCGTGAACATTTTCAACAAATTCTCGTCCACATCGCATCGCTGGTCTCCCACGAATTTTGAGAACGACGCACCGCCAAACACCTTAGGATCACACAGAGGACTTGTAGAATTGTCTTCTCCTATCGCACACCAGCAACTACCCAACAAGAAAACGAGCGAAAGCACACCTTTCCTCGCCATTTCCAATTTAAAATTCACGTGCGGTTAACATTACGTCGTTTTATCACAATCATTAAACAATATACGGTATAGTAACACGGAAACTACGTGCACGTTTAAACTATTTCCTAATAACCTGTACTGTTGTTTACTAGTAACGTTACACGGGAACTGGAATTGAGCAGGAAACCATAGCAACCCTGCAACTTCAGCTGATGAGAAATACCGCAGCCTTAGTTTGACCAGCGAGTCTGCAGACTTCTTTCCTCCAAGTAGGTATTCCCTGAATGCTTCTTCAAGGTTGCCATCACTATTACACTGTAACACAGATCCAGTTCCTTCTACATAGTGACCATATGCTTTGGTGAAGCAGCAACACTGGGTGGAGTCCTCTTGTACAATATCTAGTATACTAGCATAACGTAACAACACCTCTGGAGGTACAAGTAACTTGTCTTCTTCACTGCAAGACATTGGCTGAATAAAGTTACACAGTGGTGCCACACATGGCTCAGTTATACCATCAATACCATCTGGTAAGATGGTCATTGGTTTATCAGTGGTGGTGAAATGAAACTTTAGAGGTGTTAGTTTTGCTAATAGGTAATAACGCATTCGAGAATTTGGTATCCCAAATTGTGTAGGGGTCAATAAGAACTCCTGATAAGTGTACCTACATTTCATCAGTACTGTAATGAGGTGGTCTCTTGTTGCAGACACTTCAAATCCTTGTACATTCTCTATCAGAACATGTCCAGGCTTGTGAACTAGCTTTAGAAGGACGTCCAGAAGATGTAGAAAGCTGTTCGTGCGATTGTCCTTATCATCAGCCTTATTTCCCTGTCTTGTAAAAGGCTGGCACGGTGGAGACATCAAGAAAACGTCCCCTCGTAATTGTTCAATATACTCCACTGTTAATCCACAAATGTTTCGTTGACATAATGGAGTGCGCGGAAAATTTGAGCGGTAGACGTGATTAGCCGATGTGTTGATGTCAAACGCTGCTACTACACTCGCCTCAACTCCACTAGACATTAACGCGTAGTGCAGACCCCCTATCCCGCTGTAGAACTCTAGCACTCGTAGTGGGGAGTGCTCCATTTAGAATCAAAATCCCACAATGTATTGTTACAGGGAGTTTAAACTTGTGCTGTAATACAGGTACTTGTAAATATAAGTATAATTTTTTAGAAAAACAACTTTTCTGTTACAGTGATGTTTTGTTATAAAACCGAAATGAATTCTTTGAAGACAATGCACATAGTTACACAGTCTCATAGTCTTCATTCACTACAGTAACTGGTCTCCCATTGGCCACAACATATGCTAACGCTGCAGCAAATACTATTAGGGATAATATAGCAAGACGAACAGAGTCTTCTCCCAACACTGACTCATTGTATAGTGGACCAACAGATGCCTCATCATGAACTATGCCTGTCTCTTCAGAATCACCATCATAATATAAAGTATCCTGGGGCTTGTCATCATATGGTCCTGATTGTGTACTGGAAGAAATTGGCGGGTACAGGTCAGTAGCAAGCTCCTCAGTTGGATGGTCAAGTTTTTGACTGCTGGAGGGTACAGCCTGGTCTTCTCCATCTAATGGTGGAGTAGGATTATTTGAAAATGACGATGGTGTGCCATCACTCAAGGTTCGATCATCAAGTACTGTTGCTGAGGCCACGTCTGACATGTCTCCTTTGCTGACGATTTCTTGATTATTAACACCCTTATTCTCACCACTATCATGAACTTCAACACCAATTGTATCAGTTTCACCCCAGTTACTATTATCTATTATTATGTCAGCAACACCATCGTCATTCTTAATGTCCAGATTGTTTCCATCTTCAGACACTTTGGGAGACTCATGTTGCACATTGTCACTACTGAACATCGCCATAAAGTCAGGGGTAGGTGGAGGTGGGGTGGTGGTCACATGAAGTTTCTTAACTATCTTCACATACTCACCAAAAGCCCAACACAATTCATTACTACCAGTAGTGTCATTACACATGTAGTCACAGTATTTGAAGATAAAGTTCGCCACTTCAGTAACTTTGCTGTGTCCATCAAACACACCAGAATTATTCGCTAGTATTAACACATCAAGTATTTTATTATCCTTACAGAAATCCTCACTAGGGATGTGGGCTAAGGAGTCCCAACTACACGAATCTTCACTCGCCATATTGAACACTGCAATAAACCCGATACACATCACATTAGCAGCTGTCTTATTCACCATGGATTCGAAAGAGTCATCGTCCATGAACAGTTTCAAAATTTTCTCGTCAACATCGCATCTCTTTTCTGTCACGAATTGTGAGAACGACATACCGCCAAACACCGTAGGATCACAGAGAGTGCTCCTTTCTCCCAGCGCGCACCAGAAATTGGATAACAACACAAGGGAGATATATACACCGACCCCCCACATCTCTTACACCTAAGCTTTCAAAGTCACTGTACACCTCGCTGTACACAAAATTCCAAGCAAATTCTTGCATGTCTACACCGATTGTGGGTTTCGTAATTTAATTGAACAGACTTCACGTATGCACTAGTCACGGCGAGTTACGCGCCGTCGTGCTCCTAAAAAATTAGGGCAGGCTCCACCAAAGAACCATCCGCAACATCTGCCCAGGGGCGGATCCAGACTATTGGTTCCATTTTTGGAATTGCAACTTTAGCCTGGCTGTAAGTTGAAGACCAAAAAAAAAAGGTCATCACCTGCTGACAACAGCTGCCCCTCACCTTTACCAACTATATTTCCTTAATATTTACATAACTTGCTACACATTGACTCGTATAAATTTTCCTTTTTCCCCTCTGCAATTAAACTTTGGAACCCCCTCCCCCCCTATATAGTTAATTCCCCTTCCCTGGATAATTTTTGTAACAACTTAAGTAATTATATCTGTGCATTATAATCATTTGTGATTTCTGCACAGTAAAAACAAATAATAATAACTGCTCCCAAAAGACTACTGTGACTGCTCTATTAGAGTATCTCGAGTAAGAGAGGCTCTTTCAAAAAGGGGGTTCCATGGAACCCTTGGAACCCCCCCTGGATCCGCCCCTGCTGCCACTCTTATTCATAGGCGGCGGAAAGGGGGGGGGCTAGGGGGCTAAAGCCCCCCCTCGGTCTGCTGAGGGGGGGCTTAGCCCCCCCTCAGAATGATATCACACCGAAATTATCTTTCTTGGAGTGGGGCTGAAAACCGTGATAAAGATCGAGATACTCTAATAGAGCAGTCACTCTAATAAAGTAGTCAGTGTGTAGCGAGCTATGAAAGGATTTTTGTGTAGTTTATCAGCTAGAAATGGTAGCTGGTGAGGTGGAAAGCTCTTGTCAGTTGGTTGCGACCTTTTTTTTTTTTTTTTTTTTTTTGGTCTCACCTTACCAAACTATAGAAATAAGTCTGGGTCAGCCCAGCCCCCCCTCATATCAACTACTTCCTCCGCCGCTGCTCTTATTGATCATACCATTACTACTCCTAATGTTAAGGTCAATTCTGTTCATCAATCTGTTGGTATAAGTGACCATTTAGTGCAGTTCTTGGATGTGGACGTGTCGATTGTTGGGCCTACTGTTTATGCGGTCCGCCCATTCAGAACGTGTGATTGAGATGCTATTAGAACATGCCTTGCTTCTACTTAGAGACCCGCCGATTATGCTCATAATTTTACCTATTATGCTATGCTGCACTGCTCAAGAATTCACCTATTATGCTTAAATTAATGCTCAATATTTACCTATTATGCTCGATTATGCTCAATGTTCATGCCTTAGTTCATATGCTTTGCTACTAGTTTAACACTGTATAGAAAAAAAAAGGAGTGGCTGGAGCATAAATAATAAATTCTTGCTGCATATAAGAGAAAAGATCGATATACTCTAATAAAACAGTCAGTTTGATGATTGTTCTATTAGAGTTACTGACTGCTCTATTAGAGTATATCGATCTTATTTGCAATTGTCAGTTTTCCAGCAAGAATTTATACTATCGTACAAATATTTAACCTATTATGCTGGCATTATGCTCAATGCTTTTAGGTACCTATTATGCTCAAAATTATGCCTGCATAATCGGCGGGTCCCTACTTCTACTGAAACTCCTTGGCATATTATGCAGGGGAGTACAGAGGGGGTTTCCAGGGGTTTCAGGAAATCCCTTTGGATTTCACACACTACTTGAAACATTAAGAAATTGAAACTTCAGGTTTCCAGAATCTGAAATCTATCATGGAACAGGACATATTTTATTATGTTAGTTAAATAATAGTTTCTAACATGATAGCAACACTTATAGCATTGTTCTGAATTATGATTTTGGGGAAAAGATCGAGATACTCTAATCATAGGGTAGGGTATATACTATCTATGCTCTAATAGAGCAGTTATATATATAACAGTCACTTAGTTGTAGTGGAAACCCCTTTTCAAAATTCCTGCGTACGCCCCTGTTATGGATGTCTTTGACGATAAAGATGATATGTGGCACTTTTTCAAGTCCTGTCTGGTACGGTGTACTTGATCAATATGCTCCTCTCAAGGTAGTACCATTTCTCCTGATTCACTGAATGCATGAGTTTTTCCGTAATGTTGCAGTTTCTGAAGCTCACCAAACAGCATGCAGACCACTTTAAGACTCCATCTACTTCACCATCTACTGATCCCTTCAAATTTTCCACCATTTGCTCTGATTCTGTATACCATATGCTCCAACACCTTGATGTTCATAAATCTACTAGACCAGATGGTCTCTCAGCACGTTTTTTTAAAAAAGAAAGTTTCAATTATGATTACTGATCCTCTAACTAAACTATATAATGCATCCTTACGCTGTGGGTCTATCCCTAGTGATTGGAAAAAGAGTAATGTTACTGCTGTTCATAAATCCGATTGTAAGGATGATCCTTCAAACTTTATAGGCCAATTTCTGTTGTCCCTATTCTTGCTAAGATACTAGAGAAGCTGGTTGCCTCGCAACTAAGTATTTTGAGCAACACCAACTCCTGAGTCAACATCAGGGAGCTTATCGTACAGGTAGATATACTGAGCAGATTCTCTTATTTGCCATCACACAAGCCTTGGATGCTGGTCAAGTAGTATGTACTGTTTTTCTGGATCTCAGAAAGGCATTTGATTCACTGGATTATGTTATACTCTTGAAGCAGTTGTGCGCATTAGATGTTCATGACATCGAGCTGACCTGGTTCACCAACTATCTTTCACACCATATACAACATGTCCGACATAAGAACATGATGTTATCTTGGTCTCCTGTTAAGGGTGGCATCCCACAGGGTAGTGCACTTGGCCCATTGCTATTTCTTGTTTATATTAATGAGATGCCCTCCCTGCACGGTCATGCACAGTAGATTACTACAGTTTGCTGATGATACTACATTGATATGCTCTGGTGAAAGTCATGCATGCATGAAGTTGTTAAGGAAAAATTGTGTTTTGATCTACACAGAATCCAGACATGGATTGTATCAAACAGAATGAAGCTAAAGGTCAAGACGTCTAGTGTCATGTGGTTTGCTCAGAAACATGCATCTAATGTGGTTCATCCTGCAATCCTTATAGATGATCACCAGCTTAAGGAAGTGGATAAACAAAGGTATTTAGGAATTATTTTTGATAGACATTTACAATGGGGTCCTCAGTTGAGTAGCGTGTGTAGTTTAGTATCATACTTACTTAGCCTCCATTGGAAATCTTTAATTTTGATGTTCTTAAAATGTTGACTGAATCACTATTTTTTTTCTAGGATTGACTATGCTCTCTACCTGTGTGGGGTCCTCCTCTTAAGCAGTCCCAATTAGCATGTCTACAATGATTACAGAACAGGAGCATTCAAGTTACTAAATGTTTAAGGAAATGCGATCATGTTTCAGGACATGGTCAACAATTAAACTGGTTACCTGTGTGTGATCAAGTCAAGTTTAAATCTACTTGTGCTATGTTTCGTTAATATAACAGTAACAGTAAGCCCTGCTTAGTCCTTGATCCACCAATCCTATTTGGTCCCCAACATAATTACCACACACGTTGCAAGGACAGCTTTGCTAACCTACAAACTTGCAATTGCAAACTTGTTGTCTCTCCTCTACCAAAAAGTTTTTCCACTCGTCAGCCACTGCTAGGTGGAATTCTCTTACTGTAGCCACATGGGCTACTTTTAATTTACATCCTCTGTTAAGGACGTTTACCTGAACTTTACTCGTAGCTTATTTTGTATTATCAGTATGGTTGTATAGCTTGTAGTTGTGTTTTGTAGTAGTTGTGTTTATTGTTGTATGTGCTCTGGTAGGGAAGAACAGCTTTTGCCAACTACCATGAGGTTAAACAAAATAATCAATTGATCAATCAACTGTATGCCAGATCTGGGCTGCCTTCTGTGTTCACCCTTCAGTGTCTGATGATCATAGATATACTAACCCCAGGCACTATGGTCTGACTGGTAGTGCACCATGTATATCATGGAAGGTTATTTCTCTTATCCGGACTTGCTATCTGTATTATGTTGTTATTGTAAGTAAGTATCTAGGGGAAACACCCTTGAACTTTTTTCACAGCACTGCCGGTTTAAATTTTGATATGCTATACAAGTATAGATCCTTTACTAGTTTAAAGGATTTATGTTACAAGCAAACAAAGACAAAAAATAATGACTATAAATTGTAAGGATGGAGATGCTCCTTGTATACACAACAAGGTCAATCATTGAGGGGTCACGCCGGTGTCCAGGGGAGGAGCGGCAACTACACAAACACAAACTTGAACAGCTGAGCGCATTAAAGAAAATCCCATATGACATTGAAGCCAGCAATGCACATGACTGTAGGGTTTTCCCAGCTGAAAAGACAAACATGAATAGACTGAACCCTGTAGGCATACCTTAGTGTGTGAAGCATGAGTTTCTTCGAACAATTTTAATTCAACTGTTGTAGTAGAAGTGACTGCTCTGTTAGAACCAGGTATATCTTCAATTCTTCATCTGTTGATATTTATGGCAAACTCTTGACTATAAAGTTACTATTGTCCAACATAATATTATTACATGTCACCATACTGGTTTACCATTTTTTTTAAATGTGGAGGGCATTTTGCCATTTAAAATGCCATCATGCAGCCATTTAAAAGTATGATTTTAGCTGACTGCTTTTACTGTGTCAGTACAGGCAAGAGTTCATTATGAACTCTTGGTAGCTACAGGTATAAACTATAGTAGCTATTAAAATCAGTGTGACTATTCTATTAGGATAATTCAGTGACTGCATGCTCCATGTAAAGTATATGGATGAACCTTTGTGATTAATTGGCTGAATATATTTGACCAGTTTCTGGAAACCTGCAGAAACCCTACTGGATTTGCATCTATTATACAGCCTGTACAATAGTTCACACCTATATGTGCACCAAATTAAATTCAATAGTACATAGCTAGACAGGAACTTACCTTTGAAAATGCTAACAAACTCTGAATACTAAAAGGCTTATGTGTTTAACAGATTTTGGTGCTTATAGCTATAGTTATTTTGACAATCAAAGAAAAGTTTGTATTAAAGTATTGCATACATTTGTTTGATTATGTGACGCTTTCAGATATATCTGAAGGGGTCAAAAAAGGGACATGTGCCACTTTAATTTTTTTTAATTTTAATGGTCTGTTTTCATGATAGTCCAGCACATAAGCCACAAAACTGTTTCACTTTTTGATAAAAGCACCAAATTTCTTATGGGATTTGTAGCATGTGTACTAAGTGATTTTAGAAGGGGAGGCATGTAAATAGTCCTTTGGAACCCTACTTTTTGGACCTTGACAACAAAACTATTTGTTTACATGGAAAACAATCAGCTGGATCTAGTATTAGACCAGTACAAAGCCTACAGCTGCGAAATGATAGTCTATGCATTAAAATGCCACATGAAACAAATCGTTTTCTCAGCCTGGCAGTAAACAAAATGACTAGAAATGCTATTTTCAAGGGGTTCTATTAAAGTTTTGCATTTCCAATGCACACAGTTCTGTAGTATCATGTACAAGGATCATCCTGATGTGTATCATTTCTTTATCGAAGGTGTATAATAAAAGTTATTGAATGATGAAGTTTTAATTGGTTACAGGTGGACATAAAATTATTGAAATCCCTCTGTATATGCATAAATCAAGCAATTATCTCTGCAATGTTGATCAAATCTAATTAGTATTGTAGAAATACCTTGTTGTTTAGTGTATACTCTGATATTTCAATGATTTTGTGTCCACCTGTAACCAATTAAAACTTCATCATTCGATAACTTTTGTTATTCACCTTTGATAAAGAAATGATACACATCAGGATGATCTTTGTACGTATATGATACTACAGAGCTGTGTGCATTGGAAATGCAAAACTTTAATAGAACCCCTTGAAAATAGCATTTTCAGTCATTTTGTTTGCTACCCTGCTGAGAAAACAATTAGTTTCATGTGGCATTTTAATGGGCTATCATGTTGCAGCTGCAGGTTTTGTACTAGTCTAATACTAGATCCAGCCTTTAAACTTGATTGTTTTTCATGTAAACAAATAGTTTTGTTGTCAAGGTCCAAAAAATAGCTAGGGTTCCAAAGGACTTTTTACATGCCTAAAATCACTTAGTACATGTGCTACAAACCCCATAAGAAATTTGGTTCTTTTATCAAAAAGTGAACAATTATCTCATTTAGAGGGTCTTAGGCACTGCACTATGATGTGAATAATGTTATCACTAAGTAATTATAAACAACATGCAGATCAATCATGTCCCAAAATTTTGTATAATGTACTATATAGGTGGTCATCAAATGGCACTTATCCCCTTTTTCCGCTGGCACCTTCATAAATTTTATATACAGCACAATTGACATGCACACTAAAATGTTTGGAGGGGGGTTCAAAAGCCTCCTAAATCTGCAGTAGTGCATGAGTCATGCAGCCAAAAAACCAGCATGCCACACTGTGGGTATACTGACAGGAATGGTTTTCACACATATTTAGCTCCATGCTCCCTTCTCCAAACACAACACTGCAAACACCTTGCATCCATGCATTTCAACAAGGTTGCCTTATGCATTCTGCATGAGATATAAGTCGTTATAAAGTTTGGCATTTTTTCCTTGATCCTTTCATATACACAAAAACCATTACAAAAGCAATTGCATAACTTTATCACCTTGAAATTTATAAGGACATACTATGATTAATTCATGCAATAAGTTTAATTAGGATTGTTTTCTTAAAGAACAACATAGTTTGTCATAACTGCAGGGTAAGCCACTTATGGTAATAACTTGAAAATTGGTCTGTGCATATAGGTTGACCATCATACCTTAAAAACAAATTGCACAGACAGACTGCAGAGTACAGGGAGAAAACCAACCTAGTATAAGATCATGGGGTCGAAACACTCTAATAGAACAGTCACTGAGAATTTGAAATAAGGATAAAAGAAACTTGTCCAGGGTTCAAACCAGATTCCCAAACCCTTCACCACTGAACTGCTGATGTCAGCTGCAGCTGATTAGCTCAAACCTTATAAACAAAAATTACTGTGTATAGTAAAAATTTTAATTTCACAATAGAGATTGACATTCTACAATATGTGTGCTCTGTTAGAAGTTCCGGGAAAATGTGCACTCTATTATATAAGTCACTAAAGTAACTTCTATCTTTCACAATCATCATTATAGTACTCACAGTAGCAGCAGATATCCGTAGTCCGTAGATTAGAAGAAATTGGGTCCAAAGCCAGTTTATGATCATGCAAAATGACAAGCTATGAAAAAGACTTCAGCCTTCAAAAGTTTGGGTGCATGATGGCAGCCAAGTAATGGTTGCAATGATTCCAATGTTAATAAATAATGGCTGTATATATGCATTATATTTATTAACAGCCATTTCTTGTCTGCCATCATCCAAACTTTTAAAGGCCACGCCCTTTTTCATAGCTTGGATGTTTTTGCATGGCTTTAGGTATTAATTCAAACACTCCAAAATTATTAATAGGGTAAGGCCTACATACATATCACAAAACAAAAGGAGCAATTGTTCAAACTGAAGTCCAGCTTCAACAATATGTGCATAAGAGAGTGATTTGACTTAGCTGTGACCATGGTACTTTGTCTTTGAATGAGGTATGGTCAATGTTTAGGCAAACTCAAATAATAAAGAATTTTTTTCAAAAGAGTGGTAATACGGCTATAACTGTCATGGGTTTAGAAGAAAAGCAAAAGGAGAGGGAAGTGCTTGAAGTGCTTGCAATTGTCAAAATTGAGATACTCTAATACAGTGAGCAGACATATTACACACAGGTAATTAATACACCCTGAAATTTACATTTTAATTCATGAAACCTGATTATTGATTTATCAGCACAATATGGCAGAATCAAATATAAACACCCATAGCATCACTTTCTATATTGTCAGTTTTGTAACTTCTGTCAAATGTCTTAGTAGTCCTTGTACTAGCTTATATCCTGTAGTGGTCATGCTCTTAAGTGAACAAGAGCAGGGATACTAGAGGACACACAAAGAAGTTAGACCATAGGCGGCGGAAAGGGGGGGGCTAGGGGGCTAAAGCCCCCCCTAGGTCTGCTGAGGGGGGGGCTTAGCCCCCCCCTCAGAATGATATCACACCGAAATTATCTTTCTTGGAGTGGGGCTGAAAACCGTGATAAAGATCGAGATACTCTAATAGAGCAGTCACTCTAATAAAGTAGTCAGTGTATAGCGAGCTATGTAAGGATTTTTATGTAGTTTATCAGCTAGAAATGGTAGCTGGTGAGGTGGAAAGCTCTTGTGAGTTGGTTGTGACCTTTTTTTTTTTTTTTTTTTTGGTCTCACCTTACCAAACTATAGAAATAAGTCTGGGTCAGCTCAACGGAGCCCCCCCCTCATATCAACTACTTCCTCCGCCGCTGAGTTAGACCCACCACATCTAGACAAAATTTATTCAGCCACAGAGCTACTGTATAGCAGATTATTTCAAGGGGGAATTTTGTGGATTCCACTATCCAAAAATTTCAAGGTTGGAAATTTTCACTTCTTCATGATCTTTTATGTATAGCCGGTGGGATGTATAGCTAGTGGAATGGGATATTTTCACAAATTGGCAGCTATCCACAAAAACTTCTCCCTCAAAACTGTTTGCACAATGATATACAATATAGTAGATGAAGGTATCCACGCTAGCTAGCTATATACATCACAATAGTTTAATATTGGTGGTACAAACACACAATATAGTCTAGCTACTAAGAAAGTATCAGGTATGAGATGCAAATGATAAACTCTTTGTGGTACATTCTGGTATGTTAATGCAATCAGGCGTTAAATTAATTGCGTCATTAGATCTTAAGTCATGATTTTGAATTTTTGACATCAGTCACTATCAGCCATTTGTAACCTTAATACACATCCTGTTGACTTCTGCGTCCCTCACCTCCTGCCTAGGCCTGCATCAAATATACCAGCATAATAAAAAGCATAATAGGTTGAAGTGCTATGCCAGCATAATGCTAGTATATTAGGTGGATATTTCAAACTATGGAACTTAATTCCATGAAAATAGATCAATAATCACTAATAGAGCAGTCAGTGCAGAGCACTCAAATGCATTGTACATACCTCCTTAGATTGATACTCTCTAATAGAACAATCACTTTGTAGTGAAATACTCTAATAGGTTAGTAAGAAATGTTGTTAACCTAGGAGCATAATGCAAGCATAATGGGAGCATAATATATTTATACAAAATTATTAATATTTGTTAATTGTGTAAACGTATAGCTAATACATATAGAATGGACTGAAATAGTTTTTCATCATTAATTTTGTGATTATAATTATATATCTTTATTCAAAACACATCATCCGAATTTGGCCTATAGAGTATCATCCGAATTTGGCCTATAGAGTACATGCCCATAATTGAACAAATTAAAGTTTTTAATATGTACACAGTAATGTTTTTGCACTATATTACAGGGCCGGAGCCCACGGTCCGGCCGGTCCGGCATTGGCCGGACCACTTTTCAGCCACTTGAATTTGCAAAAAGATCGAGATACTCTAATAGAGCAGTCATCGCATTATACTCTAATAGAACAGTCATGGTGATAATTAGAGCATTCGGTATACAATATCAATACTCTTATTACACTGGTTGATCTAAGCCATTATATCCATTTTATTTGTTTTCAAATTACTTTCTAATGAACCATCTGCATAGAATTGCACAATAGGCTAATTGATAATGCATGTTATGTATTAACAATTACAATCAAAATTGCTTCTGTATCTCAAAAGAACTAAACTCACTTTGTATCATGAAAGTAAAATTAGCTACTAGCTATATATGTGACTGGATTTGCGAAAAGGTACCTTTTCCACACATTTGACATACCAGCAAACAAAATGATGTAACACTTGTTTCCTTATACTGATTAACTTGCTCTTAGTATCACAATGTAGCCAGATACTGTAGCTACATTCATTGAACATTTCAAGCAATTATATGCCACTATCAAAGAGTTATGAAGCTTTAAAGTTCAAAAAATGGGTCAAATTTTGTGTGTGAAAAAGGTGCCTTTTCGCAAATCTGGTCACATATTAAATTGAATTAATTGGTATACAGTAGCACAAAATTACCTGGATGTATTCTTGGTGTAAAAAACAGAAAGAGACCGTGTATGTAAAATAGCTTCCAGATGCCATTTCAGAACTTGTATTTTCAAAAATTTTTCCAGGGAGCATGTCCCCAGACTTCCTTAGCTTAGCATGTTAATACATGCTGTAGCTAGCACACACAAAATACATTACAGTAGATAATGTGATTTAAATTTCAAATCAATAAAATGTAGTGTGCATGACTATGACCTCCATTGTAGTCCATGAATGGCCTGACCACTCAAAATCTCTGGGCTCCGGCCCTGTATATATTATATATATTCAACAGGGAAGTAGGAAGATATTTAACCTATGGGTGCTCAGTGGTAAAGCTGAAGATCAAAAAAAAGAAAAAAGGTCTCAAGCTGATAGCAATGGCTCCATATATTCTACAAATTCTACAATATTTATAACTACATAGTTGACTACACCACTCTGAATGAATACTGTGACTGTTTTATTAGAGTTATTGAATGCTCTATTAGAGTATCTCGATCGTTTCAGTAATATGTACAGTGTGCTGACACCTGTTAGTTACGCCACTGGAAACGTGCCCAAGCACCACCCATGGCACCCATGCTTCCTACGCCCCTGTTAGTACAAATGGCATCCTGTAAGCTGGAGCAGTGTTCACTTAATTTGCTAGTTACTTTTGTGGACTCTCCCTTTTTAACAATTGCAATGTACAGTGGCATAGCCAGGAAAATTTTTTACCGAGGCAAAGTTTATACATTGACCAAATTGAGAGGGTCTGCTTCTGACTCAACTGATTCACAAATACTTTCAAGTATGAGTGGTACAGCATTTGCAGGTTAACTATCTGGTTGGAAGGAGGAAACTGTTTCAGAAGACTCTGAACATTTTTCTACATGTCATAAGTAATGCTCCAGCATAGTTAATGTTACAGTATACTATGCTTCAATTATTAGACTAGTTTAATTGCATGCAACACAACTTACTCCGGAGATATTTTGAGCGGTCAGGCCATCCATAGACTGCAATGGAGGTCATAGTCATGTACCCTACTTTTTATTGATCTCACTGTAAAAACTGCAAGGTAGAAATAACCACAATGGTAAAAACTACCTAGAGAATATATGGTTAATGCAACATTAAGTGAGTTAAATCTACTTTGTTGGATATATTTAACTATTTGAGTAATTTCAACCCATACTTAGTAGAAATAACTTTCAAACAGATTGGTTGTTTATCCTTCTTATAACTTAGGTACATTTGACTGTGTAAATAGGTTAAAACAAACTACAAAAATGTCAAAATAACCAAATTAAAAGTTACGTTCATATGATAGTTAGGTTAACTAAAAATCAAATGTTTCATGGTTATGTAAGTTTCAGATCTTCCATCAAAGAGTTTGTGCCCATGAAGTACAAAAGGACTTAAAAGATCTTGAAGTCACACAATCGACATATTTGTGGTGTCACTGATGACATAAGAATGAAAATGATCGTCAAAGTAAATAGTCTGACAATGGTACACATGTAGCAGTAACAAATCACCCCCAACAACGTAGACATCAATTAAATGACCAAACAAGGGATCAGTTCCATCTGTCCCTATTATAACATAGCAATTGTTATTGCAATAGTTTATACTGTTTTTCTTAACCCACTTAGGATGGAAAACAGTGGCATCGTTGCTTATTGAAGGTATGGCTCGCTGGATGATGCTTCCTAGTTGGTGTGGCTGTTGTCCAATTGTACTAGGGCTACTGCCCGGACCACACTCAAAGCAAGACTGAAGCATGTTATCAGAAGTCAACTGATAACACATCCATCGCTGATGTCGACTTGCTAATGTGTAAGCAATATTCTTAAAGTTCCCCAAATGAGAAGCCTTTTTAAACAAGCTAAGTTTAGCTTCATGCCGCATAGTCCAATACCTGGTCATTGGTCCGAGTGCAACAATTTGGTCAGGATAATGAACAAGAAAATGAAACTTGGGTGTAATCATTGAACTTGAATGTAATGACTTGAAAAGAGAATGATGCTCTGCAATCAGTAGTTTTAGGACAGCACAATATCCCTTGGGTACAACAAGAGAAAACACAATATCAAAAATTTTTAGCAGTAAAAGAAAACACTGCCAGTGTTCATCTCCTTCAGGAACACAATCTCCCATTATCAAAGGGATAATTTGACAAAGAAGTAATGTTTGGGCAGCCGATAAATGAAATTTTTTATCATTAGACCCCAGCAATTCTCTAGTTATTATTCCTGGCCTGTCCATCTCATTTTTGCCATAATCAAAATTCTCAATACGGTGATTATATTCAGCTACAGTAATATATTTCTCATTCACACAATGTTTAACCAGTAGCTTGACCTCAAGTTGAGCAACACCTTCTAGGATATCATGCATAGCATCATGTGGTAAACCACCATCAAACATGGAAAAATTTTTTGCACACATCAACTTACTACGACGATTGATTCCATATGTTTTAGAGTAATGATCTTTTAGATCTCCTTCAGCTGCATCCAACTCATCACATTGTCTCTTGTGTATTTCAGCAGTTCGTTGACAAAAATCACTTGACAAAAACTTGTCCTTATATGATGTAGTTTTGACCATACAAGTACGACAAAATCTATGTGAAAAAGAAAAAGACTCCTTGAATCCTCCCAAAAGATTACTAGCTAGATTATCAGCCAGAAAACACATTAAACCTCCTTTAAAGTTGCGCTGATGGCCACTGATGTTAACATTAATACCATGCGTAGTTAACGTATTCAAATCTTTTATAAATGGTTCAAGAATAGTGTCAATACCATATTTCTGAATTACAGGATGTGTTGCACAAGCAACTAAATTAATGCTCCTTAATGTAGATCGAAATTTAGGTGGAATGTTACCGAGAGTGAATAAAATGATGCCTAATTTATGTTTCTTGGTATGTGTGCCTAGGGGGTTACAAACTTCAAGCTCATCAAAGTAGGCAATTACTTGAAGTGCAAGTGGATCATTTGAAAATAATGGGTGATTGCAAGCTAATTCTCCATCACAAAAATCTTCAAGTTTATCATCTGATCTCCTGTGAGGATTATCAATGAATTCCAACAGACTGGAATCTCCCAGTAGTCTTTCAAGCGTCTTAAAAATAGGAATATATTGAAAAGAGTCGCGTTGTTCTACTAGCGATCTCTTAGTTCCTGAAAACCTTGCAGCATAAAAAGGTTCACCAACTAAAATCTCCTCTGGTTCCTATAGTAAAATAACAGATTGGTGTACGTTCATTCACCGTCCTTAAAACTTTATGTTTATAAGTGAATTTACCAAAATACTTGCATTAATGCATTTACCATAGTAATCTTAGTTACTGCTTCAACAGAGTATTATGTACTAGTTCAAACTTACCACTAAGCCAAGATCTTCTACAAAACACTTCTCTTGTTTATATCTTGTTTCCAAGCCAACAAAAGGATCGGCTAAGTCTTTAAACACACTGTCAATTTGTGTATCATCTATTCCAAGTGAAGCAAGCTTAGCACGAATACCACTGTGAAGAATTTGCACTGTGTGGGAAAAAACAGTCTTTGACCCTTCCATAACATCATCGATCGCTGTCTGAGACAAACGATGGTTTTCTTTTAATTTCAACAAATAAAGGGCGCTGGCTTTCTTTTGACGAATCGCATCAATGCCTAGCAAATGCTCCAGATCTGGATTGAAATCTTCATTTCCTATATACAATGGTATTTAATTAATGATTCATTAGAATGTGATGCCTTTATTAAAGCAATTGGGATTAGTTACTGCATCACAAGTTGCATGAGTGCTGCTAAGTATTCACAAAAGTTGGTTTTGCCACAAGGGATCATTAAATCCACTAGCTACTGGAACAGTAAACTATATGATGTGATCATCTTTACGACCCACTTTTATAACTCTATGACAGTATAAAGCAATAGTTGCAATGCATATGTACTCCACTATTAACTTTGACACAATTAATGTACTGTACAGCAAGCACAAATTATAATATATGTGCATTGTGTGTACACTATCGCAGGAACCATATTAGACCACCGTTACTGCATGGGAGACTGACATACAGTGTATAGCTACTATATACACAAACCTTGTTGGAAAGCGTCATCGTGAAAATTGAAAGAGGATATCTCAGGTTCATCGGAACAATTCAACTGTTGCGATGCTCTATGAACTCGAGACTGAATTATGCCGGAATCTTTATGCTTTTTGTAGATATGTTGATAGAGAGCTGAATATGACTTGGAAGTATTACTGCAACCACCGATTCCACACACAACTGAAAAGCGTGGATCACTGGAATGAACTAGTCGTAGGTGACTTAAAACTAGTCGTATATTAAGTGCCTGGAAAACACAAAGGGGGCACTTAAACCTTGCATATTGCCCGCTGGTACCGGCGCTAGAACTACTCGCCATCTGGAGTTTCTATCGGTAACACGACAATCATCACCACTGCTCTCAGGTAACTATAGGCTACCATGCACACGTGATAGCTAAAAAAATTGGCGGTGCAACTTGGCGCTCATATGGTGTTTGCCGCCTTTTTTGGTTTAGTGCTTTCAAGTTTGGTAGATTTGTTCAAGCTTGGTGGCCTCGTTGGTAGCTCAATAACGTCCGAGACGATGTCGTCCACTGACGTTGACCAGCTTCAGAGCGAGATTCCGAACGAACTCAACGAAAGTATGTCAGTTGACGAACTTGTGTTTTACCTGAACGTAAACCAAGGCATTCCGGAGTCTTTTTGTGAAATTCTGAAAGGTACGTAACTAGCTAGCTACTAAAGGTTAACTCATTTGGCACACAGCGAGGAACGGCGTAGCTGCAGACTATGTCTGTCTAGTTGAAGTGACAACAGCAGTTCTAATCTTAGTCAAAACTTACTAGCAGCCCTGTTGGATGCCCCGGCTGTACTCTCCAGGTCTCATTAACGGACTGGATTGCCTAAAAACATTGTACAGTACCCGGTCTTGTCACATAGCTTTAAAAATTGTTCACACAACTTGCCATCTTTCACGGCAAGTGTCTTCCACTTTGTCACTATACATGTAGCTTGTTGATGTGTACAGCATTATACAGCAATGTGATTTTTTATTTTTTTTTGTAGAGAATTACATTGATGGTAAAGAATTCTTACAGTTGAGTCAGCAGGACTTAAAGGAAATGATACCTGCCATAGGCATTGTAAAGAAGCTGTTGAGGCTTATTTCAAAGGTATTTTAGGTGTATGTAGTAGCCGTCTTATTTATAGGTATATTTTTTAATTTATTTATTAATGTTTTACAGTACAAGTATTCACTGAAAGCCATAAAATTAATTACAGTATCGGAAAAAAGAAACAAACTATATTCCAGTGTAAAGCCATACTTAAGTAACCTAATTATTGCATCTGTGACTGGTCTCATGGGCTAGGCTTGAAACAGACTCTCAACAATTAGACAATGGCATGCAGAGAATGCTTTGAGGTATGCAGGGTTTTTACTCTGGTAAGACACCTTGCCACAAACTTTGACACATAGATTACATACTGGATTCCTAACAAGTTTAAGATTTCAGTCACATGGGCCATTGTCTAAACAGCTAAGACATGCATTGCTAGGATTCTCCCTCAGGAATGATGTAATAATCAGCCTCGGCTCGCATCAGTGATTATTCTTTGGGTTGTTTATCCACTGAAGAATCCTAGCACTGCATGTCTTACCTAGGCATTATCTGGTTCTTCTAAAGCTGGAGAAACTATTAACTTACAATTTTTGTATAAATCAAAAAGATTGCATGTGCACTAATTTATTAGAATATTTGCAAAGCACATGTAATAGTGGGTGATACATGGCTATTCTCAGTGTTAAATTTTTAGCTATAACCAATAATCGTCTTCACCAGGGGAGATTTCAAGATGTTCTAATAGAGCAGTCCAATACTCTTATAGGAAAATCATTGCACTACCATGTATTTCACAACCACTTAGCAAGATCTTGAGAATTAGCACTGACCCGTACTCTGTATTTGCAATAAATGGTACTCATGTATGATAATTTTATGATGTTTAGGCATCCCACGTAGCTACGTATATACATTGTGAGTTGAGGCTGTATTTGATTGCTTGAAGTTTAATTGTTGACATAATATTATGTATGTAGTGTTCATGAAAAGTTTGCAGTAATTGTAAATATGATTTTTATATAGGATGATATTCCTGCTTTGTCATCTGTTGATACGTACAGTCCAACTCCATGTAGTGATCAAGGTTCGACATGTTCAACACAGTCTGTTGCTTCGTGTACATCAGGAAGTCTGTCCGCAAGCAGTTTTGAAATACCTTCTCACTGGAGACCAGAGACGGATGCCTGTATTAAGAGAAAGGAGCTAACACGAGAAAGTCGGAATGATATTGTTAGAACCTTGGTTACTCTTACAATTTCTAAAGTGGGTTCGAAGCCATCCAGAAGTAACTGTGAGCAGGTTGCCAGACTCCTTATCCTTAAATATCCATATATGAAGGATGATATAGGTGATGGCTATGTAAGTTATGTTATGCAATTGTACACATATTAAAGAGTATAATTTGTACATTTAAATAGCAATAACTGTCTATTTTTAATTTTTCCTATCCTGAGTGCTGTGTTTTCCATACAGCACGAATTTGTGGTGCTTTAATTAATACTTGGATGGTTTTGCATGGGAGGAACAATGGGTATAAATACTCGTGCATATTATATGCACTCATTCAGAGATAAAACAGTTTGTTTACCACATATCTATGGAATAACTGCCATATTAACAAAACAACACACATTTTGTCATTGTATGGCCAATGGAGTACAACTGCCGCCGTTGATCCTCCCGTGCAAAGTACACAATATGGTAGTGATTTTTATAACTTCACGTGTGCAATCTAAGTTGCTATAGTGCATTAAATTCTGGCATTTTCTAGCAATGCATAGCATTTGCCACATGGTTATATTCAGCTGAACACTGGTGGAATGATTACTAGATGATGATGTTTTGTCCTCCAAGTTTCCATCCACTGTATTTGTACTTGTATTTCGTTTTTTGTAATTAGTTTGTGTACGTTTTTGTATGGAAGAACAGCTATACCGAATATTGGAGCTAAAATAATAAGCAAGAATACAAGTACTGTGGACTGTATACATGTACTGCAGATTTACGCTACAGTGGATTGGTTGCTTCTTGCAACATTGGAGAGTAAAATGCATAGAGCATGGTATGGCTTCTTACGTGGCAATTAGCCAACTGATACAAAAATTTTGAACCAATCCGATATATTCCGATATGTTGAATCTAAACACCGATACTGATCTGATATACCGATATAAATTTAGAAACCAAATGGAGATGTCAAATTAAACTATATTTATGCACTTATAACCACTGTAAGATCACTGGCAATGCTTCGTTGCCTATGGTGGTGTGGCCTCTATTATGTGGCCCAGACAACAAATATTTTAATGGATACTCCTGCTAAGATTACTCTCCATTTTAATGGCTGGTTGTTCTAGGTTGTATTCTCTGGTTCATTCCATGGTTGCTTTTAAAACTCACTAATTTGATTGTTGATTGTATGATTGGTAAACGTTATAACAATAAAACAGTAGCCATGTGTGTGCACTTAGATGGCTTCTCGTAGCATAGTGTTTTGCAATAAGCAAGAAAGTCACTGTTTCCCAGTCTTGTTAGCTGTATTACATCGCATAGTCAGTGCACACTGTCTTTAAGACAGCCCAGTTGTACTGTATATCGGTATATCGTATCGGTTTTGGCAGTAATATTGATCCCTACCGATATTGACAAAAGTCTCCGTACCAGCAACCGATATGATATCGGTGTATCAGTACACCCCTACTAGAAACACAATTTTAATAATAAGAACTTTGTACTTCGGCCATGTACAGTTAAATCTTTAGCATATCTCATGCTTATTTTGACAATTTTCTGAAATTTGGTGGCATCTTTTAAAATTATATTATATATACTTCTTGTATTTGTATGATGTATGAATTTGCTCTTATGTGAAAGTTTATTGCTGCAGACTTCATGGGTGGACAAAATGATTGAAAGAATCCGAAATTTAATCAAACTGGACAGAAAGAGAGGAGCTTCCATTGATCAATCACCTGCTCCAAAAAGAAGTAATAACAAGGACAAACTTCAAAGAAGGTACCCACTAACTCAGAACTCACCTATTGTGGATTTGGAGACTTTTGAAGAACACAACAAGGCTATGGTGGAAGAAATGAAAAATCGTACTCCTCGTGACCGGGTATTGCTTCCATTAATGAAAACCACTTTTCAGAATCGATGGGTTTATGTACGGAAAGATGCCACCAGTGTTAAGTCTATCATTACTGAATATCCATGCCTCAAATTTCCAGCAATTGTAAGCATATACAGTAATATTGTTAAATGTTTATGTTGTTATTGTATACAGTTGGAGCAAGAATTAGCTATGATAACAGGGAGAGCAAATGTAAAAGATTCTTTTCTGAGGGAATGGGCTCGATATGTTCCAGCTATCATTGCATTGGGCAAAAAAAGCTCTAAGAAGAACGTCAAAGAAGTGCTGAAGACTGCTCGTGAAGAAGGTACAGTGTGACTGCTATTATTGCATATCATAGAAGTCTGTATTTAAAGTAATATCTTATGACCATGTCTGTTGGTAGTGATCCACCAATAAGAGATTTAACCGATTATCTGATACTTGAATTACATACTGGCCGATACCGATAACCGATCCGATGTTTATATTTACTCAATTTCTACATGTTTTATGCAATATTGCAATATATTTCCTTAATTTCTGTCTTGATTTCTTAAATATAATGTTGTTAGGGTCAGCAAAATTAATCTGCCAAAACATCTACTAATAATTACCGATATTTCCAAAATTTGGCCGATAAATCGATTTCTGATGCTTTACCGATTAACCGGCGCATCACTATCTGTTGGTACAATTCAAAGTCTCATTTCTTGTTGAAGTCATGTTGTTTTACAGAGTTTTAATAGGTACTTGGTACATGAGGTTTAAAACACAATTTGCAAATAGTATACAGTGAATGTGTTTGAAGTCTAAATAAAATTACTCAGAAGGTGTCAAACTATTTTTATGGCCAGCTAGTAGGTCTCTTTGTGGATTGTAAGATCTCAGAGGAGGGTGGACAAGCGCACGTGAGTGCATACATTTGTATTAAAAGTATAACCAAGCCTTCAGCGAAGTTTAAATGGGTACCATTCGAAAGTGTGCTTCACGTTTAGTATATTTAGCCGGTCTGCCCCACTCTTCCCCACTCTTCCCCACTATTCCCAACACGTAAATCGCCCTTGAATTTATAGAAGATCACGTGTGCAGTAAGTTTGTCGGTGGAATCGATGCGTTGCACTCTAGCGACACCTTATAAGCTTCTATTCGAGCCCAACAATCGTTGAAGAAGGTATTATGATATACAATATGCCTCCTATGCTCGCTCCCATGGAATTAAAGAAAGGAAAGCGGACGCCGCTAGCGTGTCCTCATGGAGAATCAAGCAGGAAATGGGACATCTTTGTACTCATTTTCTTCCGTTTGTCACAAGAAGCACAAGATAAATTAGTGTGGCTGTTGCTAAACAGGTTTTATCACTTCATTTTAGTCTTGGTATTAGAAATATTCAATTAACGGTAATAATTTTCAATAGCGCTTATATCGTGTCCACCCTCCTCTGGTAAGATCTCTTTGTCTTCCAATGGTCAAAGCACACTATGCATGCCATGTTCTAAAGCACATGACCATTGTCATTAATGTATTTTTATTTCTACTTTCAGATGGTGATGATATTTTAGCTCTGAGCATACTAGTGGAGTTGTTAGCTCCGAAAAATGCCAAAGAGACGATCAAATTTGTTTACACGGAGTATCAAGTATGGTTCTATGAATAATGAAACTGCAACTATGATATTTATTGTTTCTTGTGTAGATATCCACAAAAGTAGAGGATGCAGCAAAGTCACAGACATCATATGCAGCACCACGAATAGGAGGGTACCTTGGTGTAGGTCCAGATGACCAATTTTTTGTTTTTGTGGAAAACATGACTCTCTGTCAGTGTTCAACATTGCCAGATGCCATCTTTCTTACGTTTTCAGCATACTATTCATTTTACCTTGAGTACTCAACCCAAACCAAAAGCTTTATGTGGTTTCTTCAGGATTATATCTTCTCCTATCCTGATAATACTGACCGCAGTGCATCATATTTGGCAGTCACGTCAGATATTAAACGTAACCTGTGAACATAAATATATCTATTGACAAACAAGACTGTACCCATATATAACATCTTTACAGGCTGTATTAGTTATGTTACGTATATGCCATGTTGTAAAAGTCTATATATTTGTTCATGATTACTGTTACTAAGAGATAATATTATGTTGTCACTATGTAAACAATTACAAGACTGTTTAATCCTTGATGACGATTTGTGACTTGTATACTATGTGTGATAAATACTAAAGGATTTATAATATGCTACCAATTCACAGAAAGCAAACAGTGGTGAGGCAGGTTATCATCTAGGTACAAACAACAACAACACAACCAATTGTAACAGTCATTATTACCAACCATATGGTATAAGTAACTTTCTGGATGGTTATCATAGCTAATTATAAGGAAGGTAAATAGTTCATTCTGTAAGTAGTAACTAACCACTGGTACTGTGGTTAACACCACCACTAACTGCAGGCTTTTTAACCTAATACTGAAGTGGTTACTTTAATTCCTGCTATAGTTAAAGCAACACCTGGTGGTTATTATTACCTACCTTGATGGAGGTACTTTCAACCCACACAAAGTTGTTATAACATTTTGGATCTTGGTTGATGTTACCAACCTTAGGTTAAAGTTACCTCTTCACATAGATGGTTCCTATAACCTTTGAAATAAATGGTTGCTTCTACCTAAAATTTTGGTTACCTGAGTTTCTGGTAAAACTACCCATTTTTTTGGGTTAAATCTACCTTTCAGTTTTTACAGTGCTGATGTGATGTTTAATTCAGAGATAATTATTTCTTTCATGTGACATTCAACTGCATGTGCTAAGCATATCAAGCTAGGGAGTCTGGGAGCATGCTCTTTCAAGGAAATTTTTGAAAATATATGCTTTGAAATGGCATGTGGAAGCTATTTTTTTATTATAACTGCTAATGCATGATATGCATGAGCAATTAGCTCAATGTAATACCATGCAGTTGACTCATTGGAACTTTTGAAAAGTAATGTAAAGACAATTAACATAAATGTAAATGATCAAGCAGTGTAATGAGAACAGCGGCTATAAACTGTACTGAATGCTCTATTAGAGTATATTACAATGACTGCTCTATTAGAGTATCTCAATCTTTTACAAATTCAAGTAGCTGAAAAGTGGTCCAGCACCATATCACCAGAGGCTCCAGCCCTGCTTAGTACTACAGCCATAGATTCTATTTTGTGTGGTACAGTAATGCTGTCTGGTAACGTATGAGTAGAAAATCTGGGGTGCCAAAACTCAGGTCTGCTCAGCCTGTTGTTGAGCATTTTTACCAAGGCAGCTGGTAGCTACGCCACTGATGTAGCTGTTTTGCATGGAGATGTACAATGACATATTGTACTTTTTGTGAATATGTAACAGTCAAGTTTTGCATGCCACAGAGTGGAACCCCTTTCTCATATCTCTGGATCCACCAATGTTACACTCACAGCTGTATACATATTTATATATTTTCTATGTGAAAACAATCAATCTTCATGCGTTTATATAGCTACAACAGAGCCCTGGATTATCCTGTAGCTGTAGACTATCCAAATACATAGATCTCATTTTAGAGTTGTGCAAATGATTTATTAGTAGAGGTTATTGCAAATTTACATACATACTTGTAAATATTGGCAAGTTATAAACATTAAATTGATGTCAAAAGTATCGCATGAGGTAGTTCCTACATCTAGAAATATACTTTTAAACTTTTGCTATTATGTTTTATTCTTGCAAAATTAATGTTTTGAATTTCTCTCTTCACACTATCTTTATGCCTAAGACTACTAGGAAGCCCTAGTTCAGTGACAGAGTCATTGTGCACCAGACTCCTCATCATTATCATGGCTGATTCTTCATTAATTGTATCATCATCATGCAATAACAGTTCCTTTAGTGTCTTATTTTTAGTAATGGCTCAAGCAATCGCTGTAGTTCCACATTCACCTATAGTATTGTTACTCATGTCTAGTATTGTTACTCATGTCTAGTACCTCCAGTGAGGTATTGTGTATTAGGCTGTTTGCAATTGCTGTAGCTCCTGTTGATGTGATTATATTCTTGCCTATCATTGCTTTTGTCAGGGTGTTAGTTTTTGCAATTCCTTTTGAAATTATAACCATTCCATCATCACCAAGCTTGTTGTAATGAATGCTTATCTCCTCCAAACAGGTAATCATATCAGATATTGCTGATGCTTCTTGCGCTGTGAGGTCATTATACCAGATGTGTAATACTTTGAGTGTTTTGGTGTTGATCACTGCAACAGAGATGTCTCTTATTTGAGTTAGGTTGTTATTATCCAACTTCAGAGTATGTGGCTGAAGGTGAATGATGATGTCACCAATGAGAAGTGATGATGCGCCAGTGAGGCCAATGTCACTAAGGTCGATTGTTGTTATTTCTTGTTTGTTTGTTTTATATCCACAAAGGTAGCGGTGTAGTAGATTGATGCCATGATCTCCAATGTGACACTTCAACAGGTTCAATTCACTCCATTTTCTACATGACTTTGAAAGAAAGAATCCCAATGATAACACCTGGTGCGGGAGGAACCAATAGTTGCTAAACTTCATTATATTGCTATCAAATGATTTAGACAAAATATTACATAACTTGTCATCCTGAGCCTCTTGGAAACACTGGAATAAATATAGTATCTTTACTTGGTCCTTAAAGATATTTTCTGAGAGTATCAGTTTAGGAGAGTTTAAAAATGGGTCAAAAATTAGTTGTAGAGATGGAGCAGCCTTTTTCTTGAGGTATTCACATGTGTGTTGATGAAATCTGCAACGCGTTTACAGTTGCTAGGATCATGTTGACTGAATACAGTAATTGGTGCTTTTGGAATGAATGATCGATAGTTTTTTGTTGTAGGGATGGTTGAGGGTAACTGAATAGGACATGTAATGTCAGTGATTACCTGACTGGTTGGGTTAGAGGAGTGAATGGGAAAAGGAGTATCATTCCTAAAACCAGATGACAGTGATATTGTAGGTAGAGTTGATGAGGATGGTTGTGAATGATGGACCCCTTG
This sequence comes from Dysidea avara, assembly GCF_963678975.1. NCBI lineage: Eukaryota > Metazoa > Porifera > Demospongiae > Dictyoceratida > Dysideidae > Dysidea > Dysidea avara. Next base: position 48,863,309 of record NC_089275.1, on the reverse strand, counting down.
GCCTGAGTCAATATCATAATTTTCTCGGCTATCATCAATGTTCACTTGAAAACCAACAAGATCCCAAGAATCTTCTCTATTACTTAGTGTAGCATCTTCTTCATCCTGTCCACATGGTGACTGATACTGTCTCAGAGCAAATGCTTCATCTTGTCCATATGGTGACTGATACGGTCTCAGAGCAAATGCTTCATCCTGTTCACCTGGTAATACACCCTGTGTAATTGTGGTATATTCTGTAAGTGTGGTATCTTCTGTAAGTGTGGTATCTTCTGTAAGTGTGGTATATTCCTTATCAGACTGGTCCTGCCCATACGTTGACAGGTACTGTCTTAAAGAATAACACTGTCCACTCGTTATACCACAATACATGATCCACATGTTGGAGAGGCGGACGCTCTTACTAAGATCAGAATCAGGTTTAGGAACTACAGGTTCACTATGTAAAAAAGGAAACCTATTTAAAAACATCACATTATGAACTTTATGAATATTTGCAGTTTCAAAAACAAGTAGAAATGACTTCTTTAAAAGTGTGTACACCTCATCCTCTGGTAAGGTTGCTACATTTTTGGCAGCAAAATATTCTTGTATTCCCAAGTGTAGGAAGTTGAAGGATTTGGTTGGAGTACCAATTTCATCTGAACAATAACATTCAACAGATTGTAATAGTCCATAACAAGTGGGATCATCCCTGCACATGTCAGGTAAGTCATCCATTGTGAATACTATTTTGTCCTCTACAAGACCATCAAATGCAACTTTTTGTAGTTGTTGAAGCACTTGTTGAACTGGCTGTGGTAAGTGTTCTATTTTGTTGATGTGTTCATCCTCACCAATCTTCCCTGTCCTCTTAAGGTAGTGACAAATTGTGTGTAAGACAAAACTGTGATACATTTTAGAAGCAGTTGGTGGCAGGTCCTCTGGTTGGCACATACGAAGGAATACAATGATGGACATTATTAAAGGAATATAACAAATGGCATCAATATTTGGATATTGTTGAAAATGTTTCTGTAACTTCTCCAGCTTAGAGGGACAATATTGTAAGGCTTCATTAGCATATTCCATACGGCTGGTTTGGTCAAATCCAAGAATTTCAATTCTTCTGTCTACAATCTGATGAAGGAAAGCAGAAGCAGTAGGTCGTGATGTTACCACTACCCTAGCTCTTGGTAGAATTACCTGTTTAATTAATTGTGTAAAGAATGAGTTTGTACGTAGCTTGTTACTTAGTTCATCAAAGCCATCAATGATGAAGGTCACATTAACTCCATACGTTTGTCTTAAGTTTTTGTGTAATGTTTCTTTCTCAAAATCTATGAAGTGTTCTATCAGTTGCTGTACATTAGTAATTCTCTGTACATTAGGATCTCTTAACAACAGGAGGAGTACCAGTTTGTCAGAGGTGAGTAGCTTACCCTCAGCCCATTCAACACAAATCTCTTTAACAAGAGTTGTCTTTCCTATTCCAGGATGACCCTCAATGAGGATACTGCTAGGAATACTGCCAGATAGAGAGCTGAATATTTGTGTGATGTCTGTCAACTTTTGGGAATTGATCTTTTCAGGTATGTCAGAAATATCTCCTTTTGTACGTAAGAAAATAGTTTGCGTTGTTTCTGATTTTGTTTGTAAATCTCTCTGATACATTAGTGCTAATGTGATATAGCCTTTGGTTTTAATAGGTGGCCAGGGGTCTTTCTCTTCCTCAAGTTTCTTTAGTCTCATGTTGCAGTATCGTCCCTTCATAAATCCACATAGCCATTCAACAGCTGCGAATACAAACAATAGCACATAATCCTTATACTAATGTGTTGCCTGCCACACACCAAAGTTCAACTAAAATTGTCCCAGCTATTCTTGATATATGTACAATTAAAGTTTGGAGTTTTTTCTTAGTATTAGTTAGAAAGGGTCAACAAGGTTTCTACACTATTTAGAGACCCGAATACAATGTGGGTGAAGCTACCCACAAACTTAATTACCGAGGCCGCAGGCCGAGGTAATTAATTGTGGGCAGCCAAGCCCACATCGTCTAAGGGGCTCTAAATAGCGTAGAAACCGATGTCGACCCATTCTAAGTGATTTAGAAAATTTTCTATGTGTTAAGAAAGAGTGAGAGGAAGTAGAAAACCGTGCATGCTAGCATTGGGATTAATTATCCTTACTAGTTAGGGTTCCCAATGAAAAAATCGACTTTCACCAAATCATTTCTTTACCAGTGCAGGGTGTTTATCTTACTGCCCTGATGCTTGAACCACTATAAAACCAGAGGAGCGATTGTTTTAGTTTGAGAAATAGCCATCTTAATTTTTTGCATGTCGTGGTATTTGCATCAAAAATGTGGTATCGTAAACACAGCTACTTCTGCAGGACAGGATCGGATGTTCTGATTAGCTAAATGTTATCTAGGGTTGCTGTGCTCAACAAACGTGCATAGTGGTGGGTAAAGGTCTAGCTGTATACGCTGCACATGGTTGTTTTATTGGTGAATAATTTATGTTTGAGTTGCCCTGCCATCTGAGAAGAGAGAAGCCAGCTCTTCCTCACAGCATGATGATGCAATTGGATGTTCACTGGGTCCGTATTGCAAGTTTGAAAATAATCTGAGATCGTATGCTATCTGGCTGGCGGCGGTGAAAAATATCACGTCTCTAAAAATACGAAATTCTAAGTTTGGGCTGCTGTGTTACCTGAGAAGAGAAAAGCCAGCTCTTCCTCACAGCATGGTGATGCAATTAGATGTTCACTCAGTCCGTATTGCAAGTTTGAAATTAATCCGAGGTTGTTTGCTATCTGGCTGGTGGCGATGAAATAGCTACACCCACATATTCACTGTGCTATTATTGGCGTAAACTTTATTGCCACCAGCCAGATAGCAAACAATCTCAGATTCATTTCAAATTGCAATACAGACTAAGTGAACATCCACCTTTATCACCATGCTGTGAGGAAGATCTGGCTATTCACTTCTCAGATGGCGCAGCAGCCCAAACATAAATCTGTGTATTTTTATCGACACGACAATTTTATCGTCACCAGCCAGATAGCAAACTATCTCAGATTCATTTCAAACTTGCAGTTTAGACTGAGTAAACATCCACTTTCATCTCCATGGCCATGAGGAAGAGTTAGCTATTCTATTCTCAGATGGCGCAACAGCTCAATCGTATTTTATCAACACGACAATTTCATTGCTGCCAGCCAGATAGCATACAATCTTTTTTTAATTTTTAAAGATAAAACAGTACATAATAAGCAAATACAAGTGAACTTAAATATGGGCCTCAGCGACCTGCACAGCAATCGGTGCCTCAGCAACGGGACAGCGCAAACTGGACCTGGCACCGCGAATGTACATAATTGCAGATCTCAACAAAGAGAAGCTTAATTTACATCTCAGCCATCCCATCACTATTCCATAAGAAAGATTGTGCTTTGCACACAAAAGGTTGGCCAATCTCTTATAAAACTGAGTAGCAGCATTACCAATTCCACCAGTAGTGGCGAAAATTAAAGGAGTAAATGAGGCATTCTCTACTTCATGAACCCGTTGTTGGTATCCACATCTCTTTTCCTTATCATAACGTCAGTATGCAGAGTGTAGGGGTTGATTTGAGGGTGCACTAGGGTTAATTATTTATTATTATTAACACTTTACAGTGACCAGCACTGAAGGTCTACAGCAACATGTGCTGCAACCTTAGGATTACCTAACCTAATTTCAAGGACTTAGACTTAATGACTTAGACTTAATGACTTATAGCTGGAAAGGTGTAACAGAAAAGGCACCAAAGTAAGGAAAAAAATCCCTCCAACCCCAGGTTAAAATTCTGACATCAAAGTATGACCTCTCAAATCGTCCTCCCCAAATACCATTAGCTGCAATGTCAAGCCTTGCGTTATCATCATGCACAGTTAGCTGTTTTGTATTGAAGGGTCTCACCAGAAAGAGGCTGAAGGTGGGGTTCAATGACAACATTGTTACAGACCTCGGAAAGTAAGTTGGCAGTTAGATCACGTACTTCATTATGTCTCAAAGAAGGAAACCCACGTTTTGGACAAGACAGAGCATGTTCTATGGTAAAAGAGTGACCACAGGCACAGGAAGTAGGGCAGGCAGATAGTAGCCAATGATAGCGAAGTGCAATTGCATCACGAAAAACAGTTTTATGAAGCACAAAATTATGCAACTTCAATGGAAGACAAGAGAGCCAATTGGATGCACCCTTCTCCTGAACCAACTTGACTGAGGAACGCATGCTAGAAGGAAGTTCATCAAACAAACGATTGGCAAATTGAAGTTGCTCTTGATGGCTCCTAGAGTGAAACTTGGATCGTAACTGAAACTGTGCATCAAGACAGCCACCTAGTTGATGTACTTGAGAGATAATCAATCTCAGATTCATTTCAAGCTTGCAATACAGACTGAGTGAGCATCCACCTTTATCACCATGCTGTGAGAAAGATGTGGCTATTTTATTCTCAGATGGCGCAGCAGCCTGAACATAAAATTCATATATCATTGACGTGATAATTTCATCGTCACCAGTCAGAGAGCAAATAATCTCAGATTCATTTCAAACTTGCAGTACAGATTGAGTGAACATTCACCTTCATCACCATGCTATGAGGAAGTTCCGGACATTCTTTTCTCAGATGGTACAGCAACCCAAAACATCAATGCAACACTAAATTTAGTAATAGCAAGAGTTTATAATAATTGTATCCCATACAAATATTATGACCTCTTGGTAATAGTTAGCTAGCTACAGCATGAACAGAATGCATATAATTACAAAAGATGTGATAAAATAGCTATATTTACACTCATTTAGTCGCCACCATGCAGCCAGAAAGCAAAGAATCCCAAATTTGTGGTATGGATTGAGTGAAAATCCAACCATGTTGTATGGAAGAGCTGGTTTCTCTCTACTAACACGGCAGGGAAGCCCAAGTATGATTTTCATTGACTTGATAGTTTCATCCACACCAGTTTGATAAGAAGCTCAATAAGCGTTCATAGTACAGTTATAGGGGCAACAGGATAGTTGGATGACTCCAGATTGCATTTTTAATTAGTATTTTAAATAAACTAGTTACGTCCACAGCTAGCTACAAATTTTTCTAAGCTATAGAATAAGTTAATAACTCTTCCTCGCAGCATGGCAATGAAAGTGGATGTTCATTCAGTTGAGCAGCAATTTTGAAAGTTATCTGTGTTTATTTATTTTCCAAAAATGTGCAGCCTCAGTTTGAGAATTAACGCACATATGAAATATGTATACAAAATGTTTTTGATTATGGGATTACTGATTGGTAGGGGAAAGTAATAATAGTTTCAATTGGTGCTTAAAAATTTGTAATGATTGTTGTTGGATTAGGTCAGGTGGGAGTGAATTCCACAGTCTTATTGATCTAAAAAAGAATGATTTACTATACTGATTGGTCCTTGCATATATATGATGAAATCTTTGGTCATGTCCTGTGGTGTTAGAAGTGACAGGGATTAAATCAACAGGAGATATATCAATGAGATTATGAACAATTTTGTAGAGGAGGGTGATACTGGATACTTGTCTGCAGTGTTCTAAACTGAGAATGTTAAGGTCAATGAGCATATTGGTTGCACTGCTGAAACACGAGAAGTCAGCCATAATGAATCTGGCAGATTGCCTCTGTACTCGTTCAAGCTTATCAATGTCTCTTCTAATGTGAGGGGACCAGACAGGGCGAATTTTTTTTTTGGGCACACTTTGGACTTAGAAAATTTTCACGAAATATTTTTTTCCGGATAATGTTGTGTACGTATCCTGGATACTGACATGTTCAAGACTAGTTAGCAGTGCCAACAACATTGTGCTCTCCACCAGGCTGGCAGCCGCTAGAAAAGAAGAGCGAAAAAATTGAGCCAGTTTAGAAGAACTCTTAGTTTCTCCTGCCGTTTTTTCAGAAGGACTGCTCTTACCTTGTTTCTCTCACTGGCTGCCTTGCTGGCTGTCTCATCATAATGAACTGATTTGTCAGTGGCGTCTCGCATTACCTGGCAGCACAGAGCTATTCACAAGTATTGGTGAAACTGATTATGTGAGTGTGAAGCAGCTTGTGTTTTATTCTTGTGACACCACTATGTGTGTGTGTGTGTGTGTGTGTGTGTGTCTCGTTTTTGTGCTATGTAATGTACCTATCAATGTCACGCCCCACCTACCCCAGGTCGGGCAGCAGGTGGGGATTTGTCACCCAAGCTCGTCCCCAGGGTTGGGGCATTTGCAACACGAATATCCGTACTTTTCCATACTGTTGTGATTCCCGGGATAATTAGTAGGGGATTCGTAACTTAAAGTTGTCTCCAGGGTTGGGGAATTTGCATTCTCGCATTTGCAAATCCCCAACAGTCCCCACCTCTGCCCGACCTGGGGTAGGTGGGGCTTGACATTGATAGGTGCATAACTGTTTGTACCTCCTGCAAGGAAGAACAGCTTAAGTCGATTGCATTGAGTTTAAACAATAAATCAAGTGTGTGTGTGTGTGTGTGTGTGTGTGTGTGTGTGTGTGTGTGTGTGTGTCACTATAGGTGTTATGAATTCTCTCATGGAAGAATGGCTCTGCCGAATGTGTTGAGTTTAAATTTTTTTTTAAATCTGACATTAGATAACTTGTTTGTTTTTATCTGTTGTACCAGTTATAACTGAACAAGGGATGGTACGTTAATTCACCTATCAATGTATTACCCCACTATCCCGCCCTTGGGCATATATGGGGATTTCAAACAGCTGAATGTCAAATGACCCATAGAAGGGCAAACCTATTGTGTCAAATCCTCACTTATTCACACAGATATGACAAGTTACAAGAAAAAGTACTTGTGTGCTTATTGAATGATTATCAAAACTAATGCCCTATAGTGCGGCAACAGTTTTGTATCAATTCTCCCTGTAAATACATTGATAGGTGCATTATAGATATTATAAATTTTATCACCACTTTATTATGTGGTAACGTGGTCATGATTTTGTGTGATGTTGTGTGTATTGGGTATGATGTTCTTATTTGTAGGTGGAAACTCAGACATTGCAAGCAACTGGCTAGGGAATTTATAATTAACATCTAATGAGGTAACCTAACACACTACAGAATTCCAAGAAATGCTTATTGGATCAAAGTCATCTCATCTTTATGCAATCACTGTGAGAATAAGGACTCATTGTTCCAGACAGTTTGTGTGGGGGTGGCAAATAAGCCTTCTAGTCACTGTTGCACACATTCTGTGACTACTGTGGAATGTTGGCAGAGCCACTCAGATTGCCTTGCGGGCTCTATGATAAAACAAATACCAATTATTCAAATTCTTACTGTAATAAACAGTGTTGGGAGTAACGCGTTACATAATATTATTACTTTTGTGGTAACAAAGTAATATAACGAAATATGCTATAAAAACAGGTAATATAACGCAAGGTACTTTACTTACAAATGTAACGTGTTACCTAAGTAATATAGTTACTGTAACGAGTCTAATATTACGTAATATTATTACTACAGGTAACGAAGTTACTAATCTCGTTAGTTATCCCCTGAGTAACGCCTAGCCACAATGAAGTAACGAGGCCTACTGAATGAAGCTTATTCACCAGCTTCTTACTTATAACCAAAATTTGCATGTTGTCCAGCAACGCAATCATGTCACGTGATAAGGTGGTAGTTTCACACGTGACAACTTAAGGCTGTGGACACAAAGTAATATAATATGTAATATTATACAGTTACTTTATTTTATGGGTAATATGTAACTGTAACTAAATAGTTCTGTTGCAAGTAATATGTAACTAGTTACTTTTACAAAGTAACTTGCCCAACACTGGTAATAAAGGACTGAAGTTTAACAATGCCATAGGCTTAGGATATTTGTTCCCCTTGTACAGAGCTCTTAAAATCATTGGTTCGTTATGGATTTGTGAAGTAGTAGAATTGTTGAGGAAAACCTTCAGCAATGTTTCAAATACATCATGACATAACCAGTACAATTTTCTCCTCAGCTTGCGTAGATGTGACTGGCACGATTCATCCTTGCCATAAAACAATAGTGTGATGTAATCTAATTGTATGTCAGTTTATTCATGGAAAGTGTACAACAGTGACCCGACGGTTTCTTTCCTGCCCCCACACAAACTGTCTGGCACATGAGACTAGTTAGGTACCTATATACAAATGTTGCAATTTTTTTTAATGGCTGCATATTCAAGTTTTTTGTTATTCAGACAAAATAATTGTTAAATCTGCAATAATGGGTAAACATGTGGGAGCTGATGAAAACAGAAAAGAAACTCACTGTAGTTTCTAATAACTATGTTACATACTGTGCAGGAATTGTGATCCACAGATGTGATTACTGTTAACCATTTAATTGAGTGACTGACAGTCTACTTGCTGGCTAATGTAGTACATAGTTCTACGTATATGACTCAACCATACTGTTAAGGTACATCTTTTTTATAAAGGACAAAAATTACCAATCTTTAAGAGGTTTCATTGTAGACAAATTTGTAAATTCTCAGTGCTATCTCTTATACAGGAACATTTCTAATATTATTGGTAATTAGAACTGCTCCCGTACAGTATGAGTCAAGCATACTTGAACTGTTGAATGACCTAGTGTATGTATGGTATAATTATGTACATATATATAAACTTATTTATTGGTACCACTATGTAACGAACCACTACGTACGTATGTAACGAACAGTTTGAGACCAACTGATGAAATCTCACTGAGAGTTTGTCCTTTAAATTGTATTCTATAGGAACCACAGAAATTTTTCTTTATAGTGGAGGGTACTTTAAGAGAGGTTCTACAGTTAGATAATCCATCAATGCTTTTTAAATTCAGGAGTAAGAGTTACATGGTGCAAGTCAAGGTTGTCGACCAACAGGAAGAATTTTGTGCAAAAGAAAATGAAAAAGTAGCTACAGGTATCAAAACACACATATTCAATGATCAATAAGTGGGTGTGGCTCCATGATAGTCTACAGGCTCCCATAAGCAGGCATAGCACTTTTCTTGATGCCATGCAGACTTGTTGCCTACAACAACACAAACCCAATAAGTGGGCATAATACCATAGAGGATGTGGGTGTGGCTCCATATATCACTTAAGACACCAAAAACATTCTCAAATGGTGCATGAGTACAGCTCCACATTAAGTCCCTTGAAATGCAACCCAAATGACCTGACACTAACACACTAATAGACCTTCAGTGCTGGTCACTGTAAAGTGTTAATAACAATAGCACTTCAAGTTCATACATGCATAAAGAAGGACAGTAGATGTACTCTATAAAATTGACGAGGATGCATTGATTTTTATTGCGGAAATTTTGAATGACATGTGCTCTTATATTATAGCACCTGAGAACTGATACCAGTAGTATATGGGAGTAAACTTCTCAACTTCATTTTTTATCCCCTTAATTCTTTAGGCTATCATTAGTTGTACAAGAGATGATATGGTGACACAATCAGTACACACATAAAGTATCCACTATAGCTGTCACAACAATGGATTAAATATATCACACCTAATAGAAGTGAATACTTGATTATCTGACCTTCGACTATCAACATACTTACTTACAGTAGATGTGTCTGTTCTATTAGAGTATTTCGTCTAAGGCGTTCATTCCATTAGAGTAACTCTATAAAAATAGGCTTTGATTATCTGAACATGTCTTGGTACCTAGGGGTCAGGAAGCACTGTACGAGTAATTTCTTTACAGCTGTCAGCCATGCAGACATTATTTAGACAGTAAAGGACAATAAGTTTTCAAGCACAACTACCTTATAAATCATGGAGTAATAAAAGTACTTCTGCAAATTTACCATTGGATAAAATAGCAAATAACTTGCACTAAATCTACTACACTAACACTAATGCAGCCTTCAGGTGTGAGGATACAGCTAGCATATTGAGGTGAGCATACACTCTTATGTACAGCAAAATACGATTGGCTACACTCCAGCAAAAAGAATATACCATTTACTTAAAGAGGGTGATATCAATAACATGTAGCCATCAACAAAAATTAGTTGTGTAAAGGTGCTTTACAATACACACACTGGTGCTATTGTAATATACACCTAAATGCAAAACTTCAATCATGTCTTTTGTTGTTGCTGTTACCCTTGAATGCTCACAGTCAAATTGTTCATCATTAAACATAGATCAGTCATCTCACAAGATCACCATAGTACGGACTCATTGTTCCACACCTCATTTAGACGAGAAGTAGCTTAGTTAAAATCATTTACAATAACAATGTTAATCCACCTACAAATTAAGAACATTACACTCAATCATAGATCATCACACAAAATCATCACCACATAATAAAGTAGTGAATCATTACCTAATATAATATACCTATAATGTACATAAAAACAGCAACATTTCTGTAGTACAAGGAACATCTGAGTGGCAAATTAGGGAAAAATATTACTTTATATTGTGAATTGTGATGTAATTCAGTCTTTAAACTTGTAGTCACTTGATATTACAACAATAAAATAACAAACACATAATTATCATGCTTTTGTATGTCTTCCGTTAATACTTAATAAGGTTAAGACAGATGGCTGATCAATTCAAATCACATTTAATCTTTATAGTAATCTCACTTAAAATTGTCAACCATTACAACATGTTTCGGTAGTGCATTCCAATGTTCAATTATTATTCTTTAGAAAATAATTATTTCTTCACAAATTTTCATGCACTGCATGCTTGTACAATTGAATGTCAATGGGAAATGGTGGATCTGGTAAGCTGCAAGGATTGGTGCATGTTACCATGAAATTTTTGATATGTGGTTCTCTAAATTTTCTGTATACTAAGTGGGTGGTTGTAACCTTTCATAACGATGAAAGTCACTAACTAGTTTTGAAACTCTGTGTTTAAGTGATTCAACTCTGTTAATGTCACCCTAATAATGAGGCCCATAGATTACAGCAGCATAGTCGTATAACTGGTTGAATCAAAGTTATCTCCAATGCAACAAATATTCATAGCGGTCCAAGGACCAAAACATCTCTTATTAAACCCATCAAAAGCACAACTGCTTGTTCACACATATATAATACTCCTGTAAAACTATCCACGACAGCGATCAACCAAGAGATCAACACTGTGATGCTAATTTCTACTGACTTAAAAAAGGCAATCAATTGGCTTGTATTAGCAAAACAGTAAATTAAGCTTTGTCCCCACTTTTCCTGAGATGAAATCAAGGTTGATCAAATATCTTGATCACAGTCACAGATGGTTTTACAGGACATACATAGGTAGTGACCATCCCTTGTTCAGTTATAACTGGTAAAGCAGATAAGTTAACAAATGTCAGAATTTAAAAAAAATTTAAACTCAACACATTCGGCAGAGCCGTTCTTCCATGAGAGAATTCGTAACACCTATAGTCACACACACACACACACACACACACACACACACACACACACACACACACACACACACACACACACACACACACACACACACACACACACACACACACACACACACACACACACACACACACACACACACACACACACACACACACACACACACACACACACCACACACACACACACACACACACACACACACACACACACACACACACACACACACACACACACACACACACACACACACTTGATTTATTGTTTAAACTCAATGCAATCGACTTAAGCTGTTCTTCCTTGCAGGAGGTACAAACAGTTATGCACCTATCAATTTCAAGCCCCCACCTACCCCAGGTCGGGCAGAGGTGGGGACTGTTGGGATTTGCAATGCGAGAATGCAAATTCCCAAACCCTGGAGACAACTTTAAGTTACGAATCCCCTACTAATTATCCCGGGAATCACAACAGTATGGAAAAGTACGGATATTCGTGTTTGCAAATGCCCCAAACCTGGGGACGAGCTTGGGTGACAAATCCCCACCTGCTGCCCGACCTGGGGTAGGTGGGGGCGTGACATTGATAGGTACATTACATAGCACAAAAACGAGACACACACACACACACACACACACATAGTGTGTCACAAGAATAAAACACAAGCTGCTTCACACTCACATAATCAGTTTCACCAATACTTGTGAATAGCTCTGTGCTGCCAGGTAATGCGAGACGCCACTGACAAATCAGTTCATTATGATGAGGCAGCAGCAAGGCAGCCAGTGAGAGAAACAAGGTAAGAGCAGTCCTTCTGAAAAAACGGCAGGAGAAACTAAGAGTTCTTCTAAACTGGCTCAATTTTTTCGCTCTTCTTTTCTAGCGGCTGCCAGCCTGGCGGAGAGCACGATGTTGTTGGCACTGCTAACTAGTCTTGAACATGTCAGTATCCAGGATACGTACACAACATTATCCGGAAAAAAATATTTCGTGAAAATTTTCTAAGTCCAAAGTGTGCCCAAAAAAAAATTCGCCATAGGCGGCCAGGCCACTCTTAAATAAGCGCACAAAGAATAATTACAAATTATATTTTGTGGCGTGTATTTGTGATCTTTTCGTGTAAAACTCGCTCGAACATATATAAGGTACGTATTTTATTACAATATTGTTCATTGTATGTGTATGGTGAAGTCTAAAGTAAGGTGCTTCTGAAATGGTTGCTTGTGTGTAACGTTAGTAAGGGGAGTAGTCCGTATGACGTAATAATTATATTTGTTCCCGAACTCTTTCTTTGAGGGAGGGAAATTAGCCACATATAATTGAGACAGAAGGAATATTCCCACGTTGGTAGGGTCATATGGTTCAACCAACAAAGCTTTCGTATGATAGGATGCGCTTTTATTTGATATTTATTTCGCAAGAACCTTAAGGCGAAATTTAATCGTTTTAGGGGGTTGTGTTGTAAAGTGAGTACAATGACAGGCACTCACACTGTCTATATGTATGTGGACTGTACAATGACAGGCACTCACAGTGTATGTGGACTGTACTAAAAGTCACAAGGATCAAGGTCAATTGTCAAGATAAAGAACATGAAATTCAAAAAAGTTGTTCCAGGAACTGGGGATTAGAACTATGAACATGTTGGCTGACAGCACAGTTGCAGCAGAGATGTATACATTATAGTGTGCAGTACCCCAGTGGTCCGGCTATGTAGGAATGTGTGACTGGCCAGCATCTGGAGATATATCATGACTTTGGACTTGAAGCCTTTTTTGTTTAGTGACCTTTGACAATATGACTAGTAAATTATAGTAGGTTACTTCACTTTCAGCTCACATGTCCATTGTAAGGATGTGTTTGTTGAGTTAGAATACCTAATCTTTAGTTGTTGATCAGCGTGTTGATAATTTAAACTGATAGCCTATGAGACATCCATAATAGAGAAGTGTACCACACAGTACAGTATACTGTATATTAGGGATCATGGAGGTTTTGTACTTTCTCACAAAAAAATGTACCAGCCTCACAATGCCTTCATGATGTATTGGCAGTGTTAGTCAGGTATGACCAAGCTCAAAGTGTCTTCAAAGCAATCAAAAATGCTTCTGATAAGTGCTATGGGATTATTAATAGAAATGTTCTGACCACCTGCCTGATGCCTTCAGACAAGCGTAACTCAATAACAGCAAAGGCAGATGCTATGGCTTTTATTATTAGATGTTGCTTCAACATACAATTTGACAATGTGTTGATCATGGACTCTTGTCCTCCTTTGTGTCCCATTTGTTGTTGCTAACAGTGCAAGGTGTTGATTCACAGTACAAGTGATGTCTACGTTTGTAACAGAAATCCATGTTTTTCGTAGTGACTGGATTGATTGCAGAGGCATTTCTCATAGTGTTCTTTGTTTGTAATGTTGTGTAATGGGCTGAGTACATAACATAATGGCCACTACACTTTTTCTGTAATTGATAGTTAGGGGCACTCATTCAGACAAAAGCATTAAGTCTGGTACCATCCTTGTGGTATGTGCTGGTTCATAGTGGTGGCTGGATCTGGGAACCTGGTTGTTTTTGATTTTTCACTGTGAACACAAAGCATGAATACAGTGTCAAAGTTTGAGTGGACTGTGTTTGCTTTTCCCAAGCCCAATGGCAAGCCCTAGGAGTGATCTGGGGTTTTAATGGAGCTCTGTATGTGGTTGTACAGCTTTGTGGTGTTGAAAAAAGTCCTGTGTTGCAGATTTCCTTTCGTTTTAACCAGTTTTGAGACCCGAGTGGCCAATAATTTGGCCTACACTGTAATTCATCCCTACGCATTCCTCTTTAGCAAGCAACCTCTTGCCCTCCCCTCCACCCCTATTGGAGCTTGCTTGATACAGTCAACCTTGAGTTAAAGACTATCCAATATGGTAGGAAACTTACCTGTTGGTTATAGTGGATGCTCTGAATGGTAAGGAATTGGTGTAAAACATGTGAAAATTTGGTACCCATAGATTCTACCATTGGCGAGTGCTACAACACACTGAATACTTAAAACTGACATTTCTCAATACGTTTAAGACAGGTTTTCCCACAGTGGACAAGCAGACAGAAAAATTAGGAATTTTAATTTTATTAGATATCATAGACATAACAAGCAGGACTACACCTACAGATATATTAGTGGACACCTGATTCAGTCATGGGTATAGGAATTAAATGTTCACTAGTATATCTTCAAGTGTACACCTGTACATGTAGGTGACCTCCCTTGTTTCATCACTTCTTTATGTCTATAATCCCTAATCGAAACTTGTATGGTTCCTGCAAATGCACTACATGGACTTTACTTCATCAACTTTAGTAATGTTGACAGAAACCATACATTTATACTTCACTTTTACTAAATAATTTTAAAGGTACTTAATAGGTACAGAGTTTAAGGTTCGACCATCAGTGGTAGACAAATAGTACACCTGTCAAGTTTCTGTTTCTATGGTACTATATTGATATATTGGTCTGTCACATAATGAATTGTATTTCCTTTGCACATACAAATCTTAACCTTCACACACTCACCCCCCCCCCCCCCACACACACACACACACACACACACACACACACACACACACCACGCACACACCACACACACACCACACACACACCACACACACACACACACACACACACACACACACACACACCACACACACACACACACACACACACACACACACACCACACACACACACACACCACACACACACACACACACACACCACACACACACACACACAACACACCACACACACACCACACACACACACACACACACACACACACACACACACACACACACACACACACCACACACACACACCACACACACACACACACACACACACACACACACACACACACACACACACACACCACACACACACCACACACACACCACACACACCACACACACACACACACACACACACACACAAATACACACAAACACACACTACATACTCATACACCCTACTACTACACTATTCATATAATACATTAACCTCTCCTTACACAGTTATGGGACAAGGCAGTTCACAAGATCCACCTGGGGATGATAAACAATCTCAAGATGATGATGCGGTACCTAGTGGGGCTGTAGCTGGCCCTCGTCTGTACACTGCCAAATTTGGCAATCACCAGTGGCCGATAGTATACAAGGACTCTTATAATATTGGATTTCTGGGACTGGAGAAGATACATCCTTTTGATGCTGGAAAGTGGGGCAGAATCACAAAAGATTAGTCAGTAAGTGAAACAATTGTCACATACCATATGTACACACACACACACGCGCACACATGTACATGCACACACACACACATGCACACCTGTAGCCTGTAGTTGCCCATCCGTAGATGATTGTAGTATCCTCACGGAAACCCTGGATAAGATGACTAGTGGGTCAGGGTTACGCTGCCTTGCAAAAACATGAATGCCTGGTGAGATCCCCCCTTCCTACGAAAGGTCCTTCTACAGGGACAGTGAAAAGAGGAGGATCCCAGGCTTCCATGATCTAGATGTTGTCTGCCACAAAAGCATTGATGTCTTGTCAGGTGTCTAGAACACTTAAAGGTACGTCCCATGTACAAGTAAAACTTTGAGTTAGAGAGGGTGTGTCAGCAGCACAGACCTCCCCAACATCAACAAAAAAAAAACGGATCTGTTCACGAATTGTTGACCACTGCTGTCTGTCTTAAGCAACCTCAAACCAATTTACTCAATCCCAAGTGTCCTTACATCTATCACTACCAGATCTCTCCATTGTTTCTTAGGGCCATGTCTTGGGCAGGTCACCAAAAAGTAACCACTTAGGTATTGTATAATTATCTATCCGTGCCAAATGTCCTAACCACCTACATCAGTATCTCCCAATAGTATCAGCCATGTTCTCATTTATTCCAAACTGACTAGCCAATTCCTTAGATGTTATTCTTTCCTTCCATTGCCTAGTTCCAGACACACCTAAAATTACCCGGATGCAACGATTGTGAAAGCCCTGCACATGTCTAATACTGGGACTCTTCACCACCCATGTCTCCGATACAGCACAATACACACCTCTCTTAATCTGCACACTAAGAGTCCTGTTTTCAAAGTTGGAGGACCACAAACATCTATAATAATGCTCTTGCAGCCTTGCCCAATTTTGAACTCACTTCATTGACAATTTCACCATCATTGGTAATGTTACTTAAGTGAAACTATCTACTGCCGCTATTACGCCATCCTCCAACTGTATAGGCTTGTTGTCTTCAGAGCACCCCATTGACATCATCTTAGTCTTTTCTAAACTAACCCATCCTGCTGCTGTTATTACAAGGGTCATAGCTACTCTCTTCGTCTCTTGTCCAGTGACTGCATGCAATGCTGCATCATCTGCAAACTTTGATTATGTAGTTTCTGTATCCTCAAGCTTTGCTTTAGCTGTTCCATCTCCCACCAGCTTCCTCCCCATCTTATATTTCACAGTGACTCCAGCCTCTGGACAGTGACTCCCTCCAACAAGCAATCATTGCTGCAAAATACAAATTGAACAATACTCGTGCAATGATACATCCTTGTCTCAGCCCATTACCAATGCTAATATCACCAGTGGTGCCATCACTGACCCTCATCACAGCAGTCATGCCATCATGACATGACCAGATCAGTGACAACATCACTGGAGGAACACCATACTTCTGCCAATACCCACCACAAGGTCTCTCTACATACTGAGTTGTATGCCTTGCGGAGGTCAACAAAGAGTGCAAAAAGAGAGTCATCCTGTTCTCTGCTCTTCTCAGATAACTGCCTAGCTGTAAAAATCATATCTACACTCGCCCCTTCCCTCCATCCAACAAACTGATTCCCTTCCAGTTATTACACTTCTTTCTAAGGTATGGGAACCATTTCTGCATCTTTCCAGTCCATGAACTACACATCCT